>NW_021703782.1:20643468-20739014 GCF_005190385.1 Monodon monoceros | reverse complement strand
TGGTTTATCACATTGATAGATTTGCGTATATTGAAGAATCCTTGCATTCCTGGAATAAACCCCACTTGATCATGGTGTATGATCCTTTTAATGTGCTGTTGGATTCTGTTTGATAGTATTTTATTGAGGATTTTACATCTATGTTCATCAGTGATATTGGCCTGTAGTTTTCTTTCTTTGTGACATCCTTGTCTGGTTTTGGTATCAAGGTGATGGTGGCCTCGTAGAAGGAATTTGGGAGTGTTCCTCCCTCTGCTATATTTTGGAAGAGTTTGAGAAGGACAGGTGTTAGCTCTTCTCTAAACGTTTGATAGAATTCACCTGTGAAGCCATCTGGTCCTGGGCTTTTGTTTGTTGGAAGATTTTTAATCACAGTTTCAATTTCAGTGCTTGTGATTGGTCTGTTCATTTTTTCTATTTCTTCCTGATTCAGTCTTGGCAGGTTGTGCATTTCTAAGAATTTGTCCATTTCTTCCAGATTGTCCATTTTATTGGCATAGGGTTGCTTGTAGTAATCTCTTATGTTTTTTTTTATTTCTGCAGTGTCAGTTGTTACTTCTCCTTTTTCATTTCTAATTCTATTGATTTGAGTCTTCTCCCTTTTTGTCTTGATGAGTCTGGCTAGTGGTTTATCTATTTTGTTTATCTTCTCAAAGAACCAACTTTTAGTTTTATTGATCTTTGCTATCATTTCCTTCATTTCTTTTTCAATTTCTGATCTGATTTTTATGATTTCTTTCCTTCTGCTAGCTTTGGGTTTTTTTTGTTCTTTTTTCTCTAATTGCTTGAGGTGCAAGGTTAGGTTGTTTATTCGAGATGTTTCCTGCTTCTTAAGGTGGGCTTGTATTGCTATAAACTTCCCGCTTAGAACTGCTTTTGCTGCATCCCATAGGTTTTGGGTCGTTGTGTCTTCACTGTCATTTGTTTCTAGGTATTTTTTTATTTCCTCTTTGATTTCTTCAGTGATCACTTCATTATTAAGTAGTGTATTGTTTAGCCTCCATGTGTTTGTATTTTTTACAGATCTTTTCCTGTAATTGATATCTAGTCTCATGGCGTTGTGATTCGAAAAGATACTTGATACAATTTCAATTTTCTTAAATTTACCAAGGCTTGATTTGTGACCCAAGATATGATCTATCCTGGAGAATGTTCCATGAGCACTTGAGAAAAATATGTATTCTGTTGTTTTTGGATGGAGTGTCCGATAAATATCAATTAAGTCCATCTTGTTTAATGTATCATTTAAAGCTTGTGTTTCCTTATTTATTTTCATTTTGGGTGCTCTGTCCATGGGTGAAAGTGGGGTGTTAAAGTCCCCTACTATGAATGTGTTACTGTCGATCTCCCCTTTTATGGCTGTTAGTATTTGCCTTATGTGCTGAGGGGCTCCTATGTTGGGTGCCTAAATATTTACAATTGTTATATCTTCTTCTTGGATCGATCCCTTGATCATTATGTAGTGTCCTTCTTTGTCTGTTTTAATAGTCCTTATTTTAAAGTCTATTTTGTCTGATATGAGAATTGCTACTCCAGCTTCCTTTTGGTTTCCATTTGCATGGAATCTCTTTTTCCATCCCCTTACTTTCAGTCTGTATGTGTCTCTAGGTCTGAAGTGGGTCTCTTGTAGACAGCATATATAAGGGTCTTGTTTTTGTATCCATTCAGCCAATCTGTGTCTTTTGGTGGGAGCATTTAGTCCATTTACATTTAAGGTAATTATCGATATGTATGTTCCTATTCTCATTTTCTAAATTGTTTTGGGTTCGTTAATATAGGTCTTTTCCTTCTCTTGTGTTTCTTGTCTAGAGAAGTTCCTTTAGCATTTGTTGTAAAGCTGGTTTGGTGGTGCTGAACTCTCTCAGCTTTTGCTTGTCTGTAAAGGTTTTAATTTCTCCATCAAATCTGAATGAGATCCTTGCTGGGTAGAGTAGTCTTGGTTGCAGGTTTTTCTCCTTCATCACTTTCAGTATGTCCTGCCACTCCCTTCTGGCTTGTAGGGTTTCTGCTGAGAGATCAGCTGTTAACCTTATGGGGATTCCCTTGTGTGTTATGTGTTGTTTTTCCCTTGCTGCTTTTAATATGCTTTCTTTGTATTTAATTTTTGACAGTTTGATTAATATGTGTCTTGGCGTATTTCTCATTGTATTTATCCTGTATGGGACTCTCTGTGCTTCCTGGACTTGATTAACTATTTCCTTTCCCATATTAGGGAAGTTTTCAACTATAATCTCTTCAAATATTTTCTCAGTCCCTTTCTTTTTCTCTTCTTCTTCTGGAACTGCTATAATTCGAATGTTGGTGCGTTTAATGTTGTCCCGGAGGTCTCTGAGACTGTCCTTGGTTCTTTTCATTCTTTTTTCTTTATTCTGCTCTGCAGTAGTTATTTCCACTACTTTATCTTCCAGGTCACTTATCCGTTCTTCTGCCTCAGTTATTCTGCTATTGATCCCTTCTAGAGTATTTTTAATTTCATTTATTGCGTTGTTCATCGTTGCTTGTTTCATCTTTATTTCTTCTAGGTCCTTGTTAACTGTTTCTTGCATTTTGTCCAATCTATTTCCAAGATTTCAGATCATCCTTACTATCATTATTCTGAATTCTTTTTCAGGTAGACTGCCTATTTCCTCTTCATTTGTTAGGTCTGGTGCATTTTTATCTTGCTCCTTCATCTGCTGTGTGTTTTTCTGTCTTCTCATTTTGCTTATCTTACTGTGTTTGGGGTCTCCTTTTTGCAGGCTGCCGGTTCGTAGTTCCCATTGTTTTTGATGTCTGTCTCCAGTGGCTAAGGTTGTTTCAGTGGGTTGTGTAGGCTTCCTGGTGGAGGGGACTAGTGCCTGTGTTGTGGTGGATGAGGCTGGATCTTGTCTCTCTAGTCGGCAGGTTCACGTCTGGTGGTGTGTTTTGGGGTGTCTGTCGCCTTATTATGATTTTAGGCCGCCTCTCTGCTAATGGGTGGGGTTGTGTTCCTGTTTTGCTACTTGTTTGGCATAGGTTGTCCAGCACTGTGGCTTGCTGGTCGTTGAGTGAAGCTGAGTGCTGGTGTTAAGATGGAGGTCTCTGGGAGATTTCCGCCGTTTAATATTATGTGGAACTGGGAGGTCTCTTGTTGACCAGTGACCTGAAGTTGGCTCTCCTACCTCAGAGGCAGAGCCCTGACTCCTGGCTGGAGCACCAAGAGCCTTTGATCCACACGGCTCAGAATGAAAGGGAGAAAAAGTAGAGAGAATTAGTAGAAGTATGAGGAAAGAAAGAAGGAAAGGAGGAAAGGAAGGAAGGAAGAAAGAAGCAAAGAAGGAAAGAAAGGAGGGAGGGAGGGAGGGAGGAAGGAAGGAAGGAAGGAGGGAAAGAAGGAAAAAAGACAGAAAGAAAGAAGATACAGTAAAAATAAAATAAAGTATAATATAGTTATTGAATTAAAAAATATTTAGAAAAAAAATTGACGGATAGAACCTTAGGACAAATGTTGGAAGCAAAGCTATACAGAGAAAATCTTACACAGAAGCATACACATACACCCTCACGAAAAGAGGTAAAGGGGGAAAAATCATAAATCTTGCTCTCAGAGACCACCTCCTCAATTTGGGGTGATTTGTTGTCTAAAGGAGGGAAGGAAGGAAGGAAAGAAAGAAAGAAAGAACGAAGGTAAAGTATAATAAAGTTATTACAATTAAAATTAATTATTAAGAAAAAAAGTTTTTAAAAAAAAACCATGGATGGATAGAGCCCTAGGACAAATGGTGGAAGCAAGGCTATACAGACAAGATCTCACACAGAAGCATACACGTACACATTCACAAAAAGAGGAAAAGGGAAAAAAATCATAGATCTCACTCCTAAAGTCCACCTCTTCAATTTGGGATCATTCCTTGTCTATTCAGGTATTCCACAGATGCAGGGTATATCAAGTTGATTGTGGAGATTTAATCCGCTGCTTCTGAGGCTGCTGGGAGAGATTTCCCTTTCTCTTCTTTGTTCTCACAGCTCACAGGAGCTCAGCTTTGGATTTGGCCCTGCCTCTGCATGTAGGTCGCTGGAGGGCGTCTGTTTTTTGCTCAGAAAGGACAGGGTTAAAGGAGACGCTGTTTCAGGGGCTCCGGCTCACTCAGGCCGGGGGTGGGTGGGGGAGGGAGAGGCACTGCGTGCGGGGCGGGCCTGCGGCGGCAGAGGCCAGCGTGACGTTGCTCCAGCCTGAGGCCCGCCGTGCGTTCTCCCGGGGAAGTCGTCCCTGGATCCCGGGAACCTGGCAGTGGCGGGCTGCACAGGCTCCGCGGAAGAAGGGTGTGGAGAGTGACCTGTGCTCGCACATAGGCCCCTTGGTGGCGGCAGCAGCAGCCTTAGCGTCTCCCGCCCGTCTCTGGGGTTCACGCTTTTAGCCGCGGCTCGCGCCCATCTCTGGAGTTCCTTTAAGCAGTGCTCTTAAACCCCTCTCCTCGCGCACCAGGAAACAAAGAGGGAAGAAAAAGTCTCTTGCCTCTTCGGCAGGTGCAGACTTTTCCCCGGACTCCCTCCCGGCTAGCCGTGGTGCACTAATCCCTTCAGGCTATGTTCAAGCCGCCAACCCCAGTCCTCTCCCTGCACTCCGTCCGAAACCGAAACCCGAGCCTCAGCTTGCAGCCCCGCCCACCCCGGCGGGTGAGCAGACAAGCCTCTCGGGCTGGTGAGTGCCGGTCGGCACCGATCCTCTGTGCGGGAATCTTCCCGCTTTGCCCTCCGCACCTGTCGCTGTGCACTCCTCCGCGGTGCTGAAGCTCCCCGCTCCGCCTCCCGCAGTCTCCGCCCGCGAAGGGGCTTCTTAGTGTGTGGAAACTTTTCCTCCTTCACAGCTCCCTCCCACTGGTGCAGGTGCCGTCCTTATTCTTTTGTCTCTGTTTTTTCTTTTTCTCTTTTGCCCTACCCAGGTACGTGGGGAGTTTCTTGCCTTTTGGGAGGTCTGAGATCTTCTGCCAGCCTTCAGTAGGTGTTCTGTAGGAGTTGTTCCACGTGTAGATGTATTTCTGGTGTATCCGTGGGGAGGAAGGCGATCTCCGCGTCTTACTCTTCCGCCATCTTCAAGCCGTTCTTGTAAAGGGCCTTGCTCTAGTTCCAAAGGGAAGAACACTTTATTCTTCTCTCTGTAACATGAGGCTCACATCCGACAAGAATTAAGAGAAATGGCACCACTTAGCCTCTTGAACTGGGAAAGGAAACAGATATCCAGGTCCCAGAATTATAGAGTGTACCAAACATGATCAATGCTGAGAGGACCACACCAAGACACACTGGTAGTGTTGGAGGGTCTCCTGCAGAGGCAGGGGTGGCTGTGTCTCACGGTGGAGACAAGGACACTGGCCGATTGTTTTCTTTTGATCTGGTGGATACATTGATTGATTTTTGGATGTTGAACCAGCCTTCTATAGCTGGAACAAATACCACTTGGTTATGAGATATATCTATATAGAGATATAGCTATAGATATGTATGTATATTATATATACATTGCTAGATTCAGCAATTTTTTTGAGGGTTTTTGCATCTAAATTCATGAGACATATTTATCTGTTTTCTATTGTACCTTTTTGTCCTTTTTTTCTTAGATGATGATATTGCTGTTGTAAAATAAGTTGGCAAGTGTTCGCTTTTCTCCTGTTTTCTGGATGCATTGTGTAAAAATCATATTATTCTTCTTTACTTTTAGTAGAATTATCCAATGAAACCACTTGGGCAGAATATCTTTCCTTGGAGAGATTCTAAATTATTAATTTAATTGTCTTATGGATTTCACAATAATCTTTTTCATATTTGGTGAGTTGTGGTAGCTTGTACTTTTTGAGAAGTTGTCCCGTTTCACTGTGTTTGTCAAATTTATGTGTGTTGAGTTTTTGGTGGTATTCCCTCATCCTTTTGAAGTCTACCTGTACTGATATCCCCTATTTCATTTCTAATATAGTCATTTGTATCTTCTTTCTTTTTTTCTTTGTCAGTCTCATTAGAGGTTTGCAGATTTGGGGGGATATTTTCAAAGAACCAGCTTTTTGTTTCATTAGCTTACTCTATTTTTCTTATTTTCAATTTCATTGATATTTACTTTTATCTGTATTACAAGTTTACTTTGTTTTATTATGCTTTGCTTTATTGCACTTTGAAGATATTCTGTTTTTTACAAACTGAAGGTTTGTGGCAACACTGCATTGAGCAAATCTATTGGCACAATTTTTCCAACAGCATTTGTTCACTTTGTGTCTCTGTGTCACATTTTGGTAATTCTTGCAATATTTCAAACCCTTCACTAGCAAAAAGATTACAACTTTCTGAAGGCTTAGATCATGGTTAGCATTTTTATCAATAGAGTATATTTAGATTCAGGTATGCACATTTGTTTTTTAGACATAATGTTATTCACACTTAATAGACTACTGTATAATGTAAACATATCTTTTATATGCACTGAGAAACCAAAAAAATTGTGTGACTGGCCTTATTGTGATATTTGCTTTATTGTAGAGGTCTGGAACCAAACTCATAATATCTCCAAGGTATGCCTGTACTTCCTTCCTTCTACATGCTTTAGATTTATTTCACTTTTCTTATTCTAGTGTCCTGCATTAAAAACTTCCCTGATTGAGGGGAGATCTTTCTTCTTCTCCAGTGAAAGTATGTGTGCTATAAATTTTCCTCTCATTCCTGCTTTAGCTTCACTCACATATTTTGAAATGTTGTATTTTTATTTTCATTCAATTTTGTTTTTAAAATTTCCTTTGAAAACTCCTCTTTAACTCATGTATTATTTAAAATTGTGTTTGCTTTCCAAAGTTCTTAGTTTTGTATTTTGTTCTATTGTTAACTTCTATTGTTAATTCTATTCATTGTACACTCTATACAATGTATGATAAGTATGATTTCAACCCTTTTGAATTTGATTTTTTTTTTTTAATTTTCCAGGATGTGAGCTATTTTGGTGAAGGTTGAACCCTTGAAAAAAATACACACACAAACACACACACACACACACACACTGCTGTTATTGGGTGAGTGTTCCATATGTATCAATTAGGTCTTTTGGCTGAGTGTGTTGTTCAGATCTATATTAGTGTTCAACATTTCTATTAATTTCTTTGAGTGGCTTGAATAAGTCTCTACACATAATCATGAGTGTATTTATTTCTCCTCTGTTTTATCAGTGGTTCTTTCTTGTATTGTGAGGCTTTGTTGTTTGGTGCCTATATATTTAGGATCTTCATGGAGATAGATAGATAGATGCTAGTTGATAGAGATTATATATATATATATATATATATATATATATATACACTATAGTAGTGAACCTGTTCATTTCTAATATTTTTCTTTGCTCTGAAATATAAATTCTTTCATATTAAGTTAACCATTCTTATGTGCTTTTTGTTTAATGTATCCATAATATAGTTTCCTATCCTTTTATTTTCAATCTAACTTAATCCTTGTACTTAAAGCGAGTTTATCTATAAACAGCATATTGCATGCATCATTTTTATACACTCAGTCAATCTCTTCTTTAATTGCTATATTTATCCCATTCACACATAGTGTAATTATTGATAGGCTATGACTTTAGTGTGCTGTTGTATTATTTATCTCCTGTTTGTTATTTCTGTCTCTGTTTCCTTTTTCTTGCCTTTCTGTGAGTTACCTAAAGATGTTTTTAGGATTCTGTCTTAATGTATTTATAGTGTTTTCCTGTGTATCTCTTTGGATAGTTTTTGTAGCAGTTACTCTGAATATTACAATATATCTATATGTACACACAAGCACACACTGGTATTAAGTTTACTACTTTGAATCCAGTATGGACACCTTACTTCCATTTAGATTCCTTTATTCTTCATAATTTTAAATATAATTATCTTAAGTAGTCCTTCATTCATTGAGCATCACCTCAGGTAATATAATTTTTCTTCAACCATAAAATATGATTTAAGAAATTCAGGAGAAAAACTTATTTTATATTTATCTTTTTCCTTCAGGACTGAGAGAAAGTATCATTTCCTTCTGGCATCCATGATTTCAGATGAGAAATCTATAGACACTTGAATTGGTAGGCCCATATAGGTATTGTGACATTTTTCTCTGGCTGTTGTCAGAGATTTTCTTTGTCTTTAATTTTCAAGGTTTTAATTATGATGTCTCTATTTGGATCTAGGAAATAACTCATTTGGATCTTACTCAGCTTCTTGAATCTATAGGTTTATCATTGTCCAAACTGGGGGAAACTTTAGCCATTGTTTCATGGAATACTTTTTCAGTTCCATTCTCTCTTTTCTCTCTTTGTTTTCTTTTGCTAATACAATGCTAACTCTTTTGTTATTGCTTTTTTCCCAGTCTGCTTTTTCTCTGTTCATTGGATCAATTCTATGAATCTGGACTCAAGTTCACTGATTTTATTCTGTCGACTCTCCACTCTACTGTTGAGACCATCCATAAGTTGTTTTTATGTGTGTTTGTTTGATTTTTAAATTTTGGTTCTTGCATTTTTCAGGTCTATAGTTACATTTAGTTCTTTTTAGCATCTATTTCTTTGTTCAAATTTCCTAGTTTTTCACTTGTTTCAAGAGAATTTATAATAGCCTCTTAAAGCATTTTGCATGATAGTTGTTTAAAATTTTTTGTCAGATAATTTCAACATTTGATTTACCTTAGTATTGTATCTGTTGATTGTCTTTTCTCATGTTGTGATTTTCCTGGTTCTTGGTGTAATGAGAGATTGCTCCATCATACATTCACATTTGGAGCATTATATTAAGACACTCTATTTTGTCAATATTTTAAGGAGCAGACATGTTGAAGTATAGCCGTAAGGCTATCTGGTGTGCATATCCAGCTTTCTGCTGCCTTCTGTAGGAAGCACCCCACTGAAGTAGGGGCACTGACTCACGCTAGTTCGTTCAGCTAGTGAGGTGAAAGTTCAACTTTTATCATTGGGCTCCAGTGACAAGAGGGAAGGGCATAAGAGGAATGTCAACTACCCCACCTGCTTTGAACCTCCTATTCTGCCTTCTTGGTGCAGGGTGGGAGTGGAAGCTCAGTTGTTCACCAGTTCTCACTGACACCAGATTGGGAGAAACAGGAGTGCAAACTGGTCCAGTTGCACATGGCCTAGTTCTGTTTTGTCCCTGCCCAGTGTGCATGGAATTTTGTTCCCACTGGAACTTGCTGACACCAGTATGGGGTGAAAGTGGATTATTTACCAGCCCCAACTTGCACCACCTTGTTCAGTCCTATTAATATCAGGTAAGAAGGATGCTCAGCTCTCATCTGGTCCCTGATGTCACCAGGGAGTGGGGATATGGGAATGGAGTATGAATTCTGGTGTTGACTAGAACTGCCTCATAATGTCTTGATAAATCTCCTTGCTGGTGGGTGGGATGGAATCTGAACCCTGCTAACACTGCCCTGCTGAGGGAAAGAGAACAACTCCTGTCTCTGTTAGAAGAAGAATGAATGATCTGCCCCCTGCTGCATCTTTGATACCACTGTATGCCTGGCAGAAGAATCAGTATCACTTGCTCCCATGGGACTTGGCTGGGGTAGAAGATCAACTTCCTGAAAGATCAACTTGATGAAACTACAGAGCTAGAGGTTATGTTTTTCTGTCGGTGTTTGGCTGGTGTTGGACAGGTATTACAAACAAGTTTTCTGTTGTTAGGCCATCCTTTTCTCAGTCCTTTGGCTTGGAGAAACAGGCTTTTCTTGGAGCTTTCTTGTCTATGCATTTTGGAGGTTCCATGTTGACGGTTTCTGCAGAGCCCTGTCTGGGATATATGGGAACCAATTAGGAAGCTGAGGGAACTCACTGTCATGTAGTTTTCAAGTTCAGAAGTCCCTAGACTGTCCACCTTCTTCTTTCCACCTCTCAGAGTCTGCTTGTGCTTGTTCTTGTGTTAAGTCCAAGATTTTATAGCTGTAAGAGGAGGACCTATGAGGAATAGGACTACTGTATCTTGGTGGAATTGAAGTATTTTTTTTCAACTACGTCATCATTACTTTTCCTGTGAATGGAAAGGAATTCGGCATAACTCACAATATTCACTAATAGAAAAAATCATTATTGGCTAATTCCTAAAGTTGATCACTAATCAGAATATGAGAAAAAACAAAAAGGTCACAGCTAGAGTAATGGGATATTACTAACCATTCCAATTTTGATCACATTTCCTCAATTAACATGCTTAAAACATAAATTTACCCTTTGTACTGGAGAAGAAATTATACTATTATGATCTGAATACCACCTAAATGCACAAACAATGGGATTCAGAGATGGTTTAAGCCATCCAAAATATACACTTGATATTAAAATCACAACATGACTAATTCTGTTATCGAAGATCAAATTTTAATCTTCATCCATTATTAGCTTCTTTCTTTCTCCTTACCCTCTTGGTTCTAATAAAACTCTAAGCTCAATTAACTTTTTGGAATGCTTAGAATACTTCTTATATCCCTTTCTTTATTTCAATTATTCTCATTCCCTAGAGGTATAAACTTCATCAAGCAGCAATGGTACCACTCTCTCCCACATGGTTTGTGCAGGTGGAGGTAGAAGCAGAGATAAACAGTTTTACAACCTGTTAAACTATTTCAAGCACCTGCTTTGTGTCTGGCAGTGTTCAACTAGCCAGGAATTCAGCAAAGGACAAGGCATGCCATGCTTCCTGCTCTTACAGAATTTGTATTTAATTAAGAAGAAAAGGCAAAAATCAAATGAACAATAAAAGTATCAGATAGCTCTAAGTGTACAGTGTTAAAATAGGGTAGTGCATTGGAGATCTTCTGGAAGGTTACTTTTGATTGAACAGTCAAGAAAGGGATCTCTAAGGAACTGTGATCGAAGTTGACAGCTAAATGACAAAAATGTAAATATACCCGGGAGGTCAGCTATTTGTTTGTTTATTTATTTATTTATTTTTAACTTTTTATTGACATATAGTTGATTTACAATGTTGTGTTAATTTCAGCTGTACAGGAAAGTGATTCATATATATATATATATATATGCATTCTTTTTAATATATATTCTTTTTTCATTACGGTTTAATCATAGGATATTGAATATAGTTCTCTTTGCTATACAGTAGGACCTTATTGTTTATCCATTCTATATGTAATAGCTTACATCTGCTAACCCCAACCTCCCACTCCATCCCTCCCCCAACCCCTCCCCCTTGGCGACCACAAGTCTGTTCTTATGTCTGTGAGTCTGTTTCTGTTTTGTAGATAGGTTCATTTGTGTCATATTTTAGGTTCCACATATTAGTGATATCATGTAGTATTTGTCTTTCTCTTTCTGACTTACTTTACTTAGTATGATAATCTCTAGCTGCATCCATGTTACTGCAAATGGCATTATTTCATTCTTTTTTATGACTGAGCAGTATTCCTTTGTATATATATGTACCACATCTTCTTAACCCATTCATTTGTCAATGGACATTTAGGTTGTTTCCATATCTTGGCTATTGTGAAAAGTGCTGCTATGACCATAGGGGTGCATGTTTCTTTCTTTTTTTTTTTTTTTTGTGGTATGCAGGTCTCTCACTGTTGTGGCCTCTCCTGTTGTGGAGCACAGGCTCCGGACGTGCAGGCTCAGCAGCCATGGCTCACGGGCCCAGCTGCTCTGTGGCATGTGGGATCCTCCCAGACCGGGGCATGAACCCACATCCCCTGCATCGGTAGGCAGACTCTCAACCACTACGCCACCTGGGAAGCCCGCATGTATCTTTTTGAATTAATGTTTTGTCTAGATATATGCCCAAGAGTGGGATTGCTGGATCAAATGGTAATTTTATTTTTAGGTTTTGAGGAACCTCCATACTGTTTTCCATAGTGTTTGTACCAATTTACATTCCCACCAACAGTGTAGGAGTGTCCCCCTTTCTCCACATCCTCCCTAGCATTTGTTATTAGTAGAGTTTTTAATTATGGCCCTTTTGACTGCTGTGAGGTGGTACCTCATTGAAGTTTCGATTTGCATTTCTTTAATAATTAGTGATGTTGAACATCTTTTCATTGTGCCTATTGGCCATCTGTATTTCTTCTTTGGAGAAATGTCTATTTAGGTCTTCTGCCCATTTTTCTATTGGGTTGTTTTATTGTTGTTGTTGAGTTGTATAAGCTGTTTGTTTATTTTGGAGATTAAGCCCTTGTCGGTTACATTGTTTGCAAATATTTTCTCCAATTTTGTAGGCTGTCTTTTCATTTTGTTCATGGTTTCCATTGCTGTGCAAAACCTGTAAGTTTGATTAGGTCCCACTTGTTTATTTTTGTTTTTATTTCTTTTGCCCTGAGAGACCTACCTAAGAAAACATTTGTACAATTTATGTCAGAGAATGTTTTGCATATTGTCTCTTCTAGGAGTTTCATGGTGTCAAGTCTTATGTTTAAGTCTTTAAGCCATTTTGAGTTTATTTTTGTGTATGGTGAGAGGGTGTGTTCTAACTTCATTGATTTACATGGAGCTATCCAACTTTCCAAATAGCACTTGCTGAAGAGACTTTTCCCCTTTATATATTCTTGCCTAGGATGCCATTTAGAGTAAAAATGAAAGCTAGTACAAAGGCCCTAAGGCAAGGATGGGTTGGCATGTTCAATGGAGTTAAAGAAAGAAAAGGTTTCTCACATGTCATGGAAAAAGCAGTGAGGGTATGTAATGTGGTTAAAGAAAAGTCAGGTACCAATTCATGTAGAGGAAAAATAATATCGATTTTAGATTTTATTTGAAGACAGTTGACAGCTACCGAAAAAAGTTGATCAAGGAGTTATACCACTTAGTTATTTTAAAACTCTCTCCTGCTCCATTGTGGATTATACAGGTAAGCAAATGTTATTCTAAGAGCTCTGGTGAGAGAAGACGGCAGCTGGGACTAGGATGGTGGTAATGGAGTTGGAGACAAATGTAATGGGATGGATTTGCTGACAAACTGGATGTGTAGAATGAAGGGAGAAGAATTAAGGTATAGCATACATCTCAAATAGATAATGAAGAGGTTCTTCTTATGCTTCTATGTCTGTCTAGGATGCCACTAATTTTCTTTCCTCATGTTCCTCCTAGAGAGAGGGGATTCCCACTACACTCTACAGGAGGAAACCCACCTTCTCTCCACTTTCTTTCTCTTGGATTGATCTGATTGGTGAGTTGAGAAGGAGCTACCTTGCTTCAAGACCTCTTGGGCTCCCCTTTCTGAGAGCCAGCTCTCCTCTGCTTCCTCACTCTGCAGCAAAGACGGGTAGTTCTCCATCTGTGTGTATTGAGTGCACTTGTTTAAGCCCAGCTGTTTGAAAATATAAAACCACCCTTTCCTTTTAATAGCATGTTTATCAGGAATAAGACTGATGGTTTGATCTCAAGGTGTCTCTCTTATGTTCTATATTTCAATTGGCCCCAAACTCAGAAGGGGAGGACATTATTATTTGTTGCTCCCCCAATTCAATACATTAGTTTTCTGCCCAAGACTGTTAATAAATTGGAAAAAAACTTGCATCTGTGCAGAGACTAATACATGCTGATATATTACAGATTCTTTAAAGGAAGATTGTTCTTGCTTGGCTAACAGTATGTGGGGAATTCTTTTTCCAATCAATAGTGTTTATAGGTAAAACAAAGAACACATGATTAGAAAGGTTACTGATGGAGAAAATGTCTTGTTTTTGAACCAATGCATTTTTTTTCACTTTTTTTTTTTTTTTTTTTGCGGTACGTGGGCCTCTCACTGTTGTGGCCTCTCCCATTGCGGAGCACAGGCTCTGGATGCGCAGGCTCAGCGGCCATGGCTCACGGGCCTAGCAGCTCCACGGCATGTGGGATCTTCCTGGACTGGGGCACGAACCCATGTCCCCTGCATCGGCAGGCGGACTCTTAACTACTGTGCCACCAGGGAAACCCCTCACTTTCTTGGTAATGCAAATGTAGTACAAATTTTCCTAGTCTTTAAAAAAATATAATAAACATTATGAAAATAAAGAAAAATTCATAAGATTTCCCTAAAATGTCATCACTTTAACCTAATCATTTTTCCAATCTCTTTATTCTTTTATCCAGATATATATTTTTCTAGATATGTCTAAGAAATATAATTGAAAATGGGGAAACATTATCTGAAGATAATGACACACAGAGAATTGTAATAGCCTACAGAGTAACATGTAATAGAATTTCCAGAAATTACATAATGACAAGGCAAACTATAAAAATAATATCATGCTTTAAAATTTTGCTAACTAATTTTGACTTGGAAAGCATAACCATGATAGCAACGAAGTACTGGGACTATAAAAATTATTCTATTTCTTGAATATTAATTGTACCATGGTCAGTGTGGCAGGAAAACTCAGTTTCTGTAAATATTACTGGGCTAATCTGAGATTAGAAGACTTCTTGTCATGAAGCATGAGGCTTGAGAGCACTAGATAGCCTTACCTCTATGGGTGAGGGAAGGGGTTTGGACATCTCTCTGTGACAACATTTCTTTCACCTGCAGACATAGGGTCTCAGTAAATTTCCCTAAGGAGAGTTCAGCATAGTAGCTTGGGCCACTCTATCCCCACAAGGTCATATCTATTATTACAAAAAAAAAAAAGTGTCAAGGAGAAGGAGCTCATGGACATCTGTTTGTGTTTTACACATAATGAAGATTTTTGCAACTTTGTTAGAGAAAAGAGAAAATCTGACTCTTGGTGACACAAATAAGACAGTAAGTATCTATAAACTATGTTTTCCAGAATCCCCTTGCTGGCATGGTTCTGGGTTAGAGTCAGCTATTGAAAGAGACTTGTGTGAGATTTGTAAAGTGGAGATGAAGACGAAGCCAGGATTCTTGGGGGACAGTTGCAGCCAGGTAGGTGAGAGTTGTGAGGTTGCCGCTGCCTCCATGTGACCCTGTGAAATACCGATGTTGGGGCTGTGAGGTGATAAGAGTGGCTGTGTAGTCCGTAATCAGTGCTTCCCTGGCTGGTCCAGTTGCTGTGGAAGCCTCCATTTTCCCTGTGTTAAAATCCTTTTGTTGTTGGGCCAAAACATGTTTCTAAAGAAAAGAATTATTTCTGAAGTGTATACACTGAAGCCATTTTAATATGATAGATGCATCTGAAATTTTCATTGCATGTGATATTATATTGTTCTAAGAAAAGGGCATAGTTGAATAATGGTTGAAAGATTTTTCTATGTATTTTGAGTAGCAGCTCATTAAATGGACTGATTTAGGGATAGTTTTTATATCTTGTTCCCTAAAAAATGGTTTACAAAGTGATCTAGTGAAACTGTTTCTTCAATTGGATATTGTCATGATTACTACCATTTTCACACATTACTACTCTGAAGTAATTTCTCCTCTAGGAATTGGATCCTTCTGCTTTCAGATGAACTGAGACCATTCAATGGAAAACCTCAGTAGGAACCTGACTTCTCAGAAGTAACCCCACCAATGCTGTTTCTCTTCTGTTCTCGTTCTGTTTATTGTGTGGAATATGTTGCAGGGTTCTCTGTTGCAGATGCTTCTGACCTCCATGGTTTTCCAAACTTTTTCCCTCCAATCGCACAGATGGAAATTAATAACACAAGTTCAAAAGCATACTGAATGTCCATGAGATTCTTTATGGTTTATTTATTTCTCTTAGAATGCAGTGTGTTTTATGCAGAATTACCAATGTGTTTTATTTCTGGTGCTAGCTCAGACTTCTCCAGGGATGATATTCAATATATGTTATATGCCCCATATTCCCTCTCTGCCATCTGGAGAACTGTAAGTCCGAAAACATATTGAGCCCCAAGGGTTTGGGGTTGTTACATAGGAGCAAAGTAGAATGGATGTGGGCATGTTTATAGGAGGTTTACAAAACTAATTATTAATTTTTCTTAAATGTATAATAAAAATAAAATAGAAAGCAGTAGGGAATAAACTTACTATCAAAGTTCTATAAGAGCTTTAAATAAATTAGTTTCAAATTTTTTAAACTTAACTTTCCTTTCCATGGATGCAACGTTTAAATATTAAAGTATCCTTCCAATGTCAACATGTATTTCAGATCAATACCTTTTTTTTTTTTACATCTTTATTGGAGTATAATTGCTTTACAATAGTGTGCTAGTTTCTGCTTCATAACAAAGTGAATCAGTCACACACACACATATGTTCCCATATCCCTTCCCCTTTGCGTCTCCCTCCCTCCCACCCTCCTTATCTCACCCCTCTAGGGGGTCAAAAAGCACCGAGCTGATCTCTCCGTGCTATGCAGCTGCTTCCCACTAGCAATCTATTTTACGTTTGGTAGTGTATATATGTCCATGCCACTTTCTCACTTTGTCACAGCTTACCCTTCCCCCTCCCCATATCCTCAAGTACATTCTCTAGTAGGTCTGTGTCTTTATTCCTGTCTTACCCCTGGGCTCTTCATGACATTTTTTTTTTTCTTAGATTCCATATATATGTGTTAGCATACAGTATTTGTCTTTCTCTTTCTGACTTACTTCACTCTGTATGACAGACTCTAGGTCCATCCACCTCACTACAAATAACTCAATTTTGTTTCTTTTTATGGCTGAGTAATATTCCATTATATGTATGTGTCACATCTTCTTTATCAATTCATCCAATGATGGACACTTAGGTTGTTTCCATCTCCTGGCTATTTAAAATAGATTATAGTTCCTTCAGAGTAAGTTCATAATTTTCTCCATACCATCTTTAAAATATATGGTTAAATTATTTCCTAAGTATCTTAGGGTTTTTGTTGTTTTAAATTTGGTCCATTTGTCACATAGTAAATTTTCAAATTTGTCACTCTTAAGTTATAACAGTAATAGAAAAGTAGGGGATGTTGGAAAGTTCTCCTATATCTAAATATCTTCAGGAATTAGTTCTTTTTCAGTTGCTTTTCTGGGGTGTTTTTCATTGAATATTTTATTCTCTGTAAATAATGACAGTGTTGTATCTTCTTATCATATATTTATGTTCTGGTCTTATTGCCATGACCACCATCTCCCATATATATATGTTTATCATTAACTGAGATAGAAGCATTTTTACTATATCATTTTTATTAGAATATTTCTAATGTCTTAATGTTAACCCTTAATTTGCTATAGGGACCTAATATAAACATTTCTGAGGCTTAGGATATATTTATCCCTAAGTGTTTTCATGTACTGTAAATATTTTCATAAATACTATTACTTTATTTCTAAAATTGTAACTCCTCAGACAGACCTATATTTCCAGATTTAGATATGTGTATATACACATAGATTATTAACAATTACATGTCTTCAAGGTACCTGAAACTCAAAGATAAGGCTCAATATCTCTCTTTCAATTGTGCCTTCTCTTTACACTCTCCACTTATAATAGTGGAATTACCATCTCCCTGTCACAAATGCTAATTTATGAGAACTGTTTTTGACTTACTTTTCACTCACTCAAGAAGACATAAAGACATAAGAATTTGTACAGAAACTTGGTAAACTTATTTGTGTGTGTGTGTGTGTATGCATGCAGAAGTACATAGACAAAAGGATATATTAATAATTCTGACTTTTTTTCTGGGGAAAGAGATTTTACTAGAGAGAAAAACAAAAATATTTTAAAGTGTATCTATCACCAAACATTTAAAATAAAATTAATATCAATCCTTCTCTAACTCTTCCAAAAAAATAGAAGGGAACCCTTTCAAAGTCATTTTCTGAGGCCAGCATTACCCTGATACCAAAAGCAGTCAAGGCTGCCACAAAAAAAGGTAATTAAGAGGTCAACTTCTCTGATGAACATAGACACAAAGATCTTCAACAAAATATTAGCAAACCAAATTAAATGTTACGTTAAAAGGATTATACCTAATGACCAAGTGAGATTTATTCCAGGGGTGGAAGGATGGTTCAACATCTGCAAATTAATCATTGTGATGCATCACATTAACAAAATGAAGGATAAAAATCATATGATCATCTCAACAGATGCAAAAACTATTATGACAAAATTCAACATCCATTCATGATTAAAAAAACTCTCAATAAAGTGAGTGTAGAGGAAACATACCTCAACATAATAAAGGCCATATATGAAAATCAATGATGATATGAGTTATCATCATACTCAATGGTGAAAAGCTGAAAGCTTGTCCTCTAAAATGAGGATAAAACATGAGTGCCCATTCTCACCACTCCTATTAAACATAGTACTGGACATCCTAAAAGAGTAATTAGAAAACAAAAGGAAATAAAAGCATCCAAATCAGAAAGGAAAAACTAAAGTTGTCACAATTTGAAAATGACATAATAATATATAGAGAAAACCTTAAGGACTCCACCAAAAATCTGTTAATTCAATAAAGTTGTATAATACAAAATCAATGTAAAAAACTCTGTTGCATTTATATACACTAATAATAAATTTGTCAAAACTATCAGAAAGTTTTTTAAAATCTAATTTATAATCCCATCAAAAAGAATAAAATGCCTATGAATAAATTTAACCAAGGAAGAGAAACACATGTACAATGAAAATATAAGACATTGATAAAACAAATTGAAGAATCACAAATAAATGGAAACATATTCTGTGTTCATGGATTGCAAGAACTAATATTACTAAAATGTCCATACTACCCAAAGCAATCTACAGATTTATGCAATCCCTATCAAAATTTCAATGCCATTTTTCACAGAAATAGATCAAACAGTCCTAAAATTTGTATGGTACTACAAAAGAACCTTAAAAACGAAAACAAAACTAAAAAAGAAAAAACTAAGATGGAAGTATCATCCTCCCTGATTTCAAACTATATTACAAAACTATAGTAATCAAAACAGAATTGCTATTGCCATAAAAACAGACACACAGACAAATGGAACAGAACAGAGAGCCCAGAGATAAAGTCATGTATATATGTTCAACTAATTTATGACAAAGAATTCAAGAATATACAATGGGGAAAGAACGATCTCTTCAATAAATGGTGTTGGAAAAACTGGACAGCCACATGAAAAAGAATGATATTGGACTACTTTCCTACACCATACATAAAATCAACTCAAAATGGATTAAGGACTTGTATGTAAGACCTAACCTAAAATCATAAAACTCTTAGAAGAAAACAGGTGGTAAACTCCTCGACATGTCTTGACAATGATTCCTTGTATTTGACACCAAAAGTATTTTGCAACAAAAGCAAAAGGAAACAAGTGTCATGACATCAAACTAAAATGCTTCTACACAGCAAAGGAAACAGTCAACAAAATGAGAAAGCAACTAGTGAATGGGAGAAAATATTTGAAAATTATGTATCTAATGAAGATGGATATCAAAAAACTGATTCTGAAGTTTATATGGAGATGCAAAAAATCCAGAACAGCCAACATAATGTTGAAAAAGAAAAACAAAGTTGTAAGACTACCACAACCTGACTTTAAGACTTACTATAAAGCTACAGTAGTTAAAACAATGTGGCATTGGCTAAAGAATAAAATAAATAGATCTTTGGAACAGAAAAGAGAGTGCAGAAATAAACATAAATATAGTAAATGATCTGTGTCAATGGAGTAAAAACAATACAATGGAACAAAGACAATCTTTTCAATAAATGTTGCTGGAACAACTGGACATCTACACCCACACACACAAAATGAATCTAGGCACAAACCTCACAGCGTTCACAAAATTAACTCAAAATGGATCATAAAGCTAAATGTAAAATGCAAAACTACAAAATTCCTAGAAGATAACCTAGAAGAAAACCTAGATGACCTTGGATATGGTGACAACTTTTTAGATAAACATCAAAGGCATGATCCATGAAAGAAATAACTGATAAACTGGAGTCCAATAAAATTAAAACTTCTGCTCTGTGAAAGAAGTGTCAATACAATGAGAAGCTACTCTACCACCTTGGTGAAAATATTTACAAAAGACACATCTGATCAAAAAAATCTGTTATTAAAATATTGAAAGAACAAAACACAGAAGTAGAAGCAGCAGCAACAGCAAATGTATGTGCCTCACAAAATCTAAAATATTTTCTATCTGGACTTTTACAGAAACACTTGCCAACCCCTGATGCACACTTCTGGCTATAAATATTGGTATAAAATGATTACAAAGATAGCTCCAATTCCTTTCCTATATTCATGCCCTTTGCAATGTGAATTTGTAATTCTGCCATCAAGAAGCGGAGCCTGTTTCCCACCTCCTTAAATCTGGGCTGACTTTGGGCTTGTTTTGGCCCATAAAATGTGATGTAAGTGATGGAATGCCAGTTCTGAGCATATAATTCAGGAGGCCTTACACACTTCGGATCCCTTTCTTAGAACTCATTAGACCAAGCCTGGGCTAGGATGCTGAAAGGTGAGAAGAAAGATGGTCGAGGGCTCCACCTTAGACAGATGACTTCCAGACATGAGAAAGTACAGCCAATTTCAGCAGAACCATCCATCTTCCCAACTTACCAGACCCACAGCTAATATCAGTGAGTCAAGTGGAAAGTGGAGGCTCTGCCTTGCTGCCCAGAACCCTATAAGCAATAATAATAGTGTATTGCTTTAAGTAAAGTGAGTGATGGGATGGTTTGTTGTGCAGCAAAACATAATTGATACGTGCATCTGATAATAGATTAACAGGAGAAACAACAAACTTTATTCACACAATTGTGGAAGCACACAAAAGAAGTGGCTTTCTGAACTGGTGGGGGTTAAATGTGTTGGAAGAGGGTTTAGGGGCTCTGTGGGAAGTATGAAAAGTTCTGATGGAGCTCACCTATGCAATTGTCTTGGAATATCACAGTGGTAAAAGTCAGTCACCTTCCTGTTTAGAGACTCCCTTGGCAGGGAAGGGCTTATGGCAGCTAAATTCTCTGGAAGCTCTGCTCTACTCAGATACAAGATGTTCAGGTAAGATTTCTATCTGCACCTGTTGTAAAGGCTGTTAATCCCTTCAACAGCATCTTTTGAATTGAATTGTGTTACTATCCACCAAAAAAAAAAAAAAAAAAGATATGCTGAAGTCTTCATCCCTAGTTCCTGAGCATGTGATTTTATTTGGAAATAAGGTTGTTGCATATGTAATTAGTTAAGATGTGGTTATATTGGAGTAGAGTGGAACCCAAATCCAATATAACTAGAGTTCTCATAAAAAAGATGACCATGGGGAGACAGAGATGTGCAGGAGAGAGCAATGTGGCAATAAAATAGAGATTGGGGTCAAGGAGTAGCAAGCCAAGGAACACCAAAGTTTTCCAGCAAACTACCAGAAGCCAGGAAGATGAAAGGAAATATTCCCTTATAGTGTTCAAAAGGAGCATGGCCCTGACTACACCTGGATTTTAGACTTCTAGACTCCAGAACAACTTTAAGCCACCAAGTCTGTGTTACTTTGCTATGGAAGCTTTAGGAAACTAAGACACATCCCGTACCACTACCTTAAGTTGTATCATAGGTGTGTCTGTATGTTCTCTTGATGACTTGCATTCAAGCTCTGATTGAGGATCTAGGCTCTTTGGGATACCATGTAGAACAGGGCTGGGCTCACAATAATAATGGCCAACATTATTGAACATTTATTTTGTGCTAGACTCTAAGGGAATTATATGTATTAAATCATTCCCTATTTTCTTTTAGATTCCATATATATGTGTTACCATACAGTATTTGTTTTTCTCTTTTTTGCCTTACTTCACTCTGTATGACAGACTCTAGGTCCATCCACCTCACTAAAATAACTCAATTTCATTTACTTTTATGGCTAATATTCCATTGTATATATGTGCCACATCTTCTTTATCCATTCATCTGTTGATGGACACTTAGGTTGCTTCCAGGTCCTGGTTATTTTAAATGGAGCTGCAATGAACATTGAGGTACATGACTCTTTTTGAATTATGGTTTTCTCGGGGTATATGCCCAGTAATGGGATTGCTGGGTTGTATGGTTGTTCTATTTTTAGAGTTTTAAGGAACCTCCACACTGTTCTCCATAGTAGCTGTATCAATTTACATTCTCACCAACAGTGCAAGAGGGTTCCCTTTTCTCCACACCCTTTCCAGCATTTATTGTTTGTAGATTTTTTGATGATGGCCATTCTGACCAGTGTGAGGTGATACCTCATTGTAGTTTTGATTTGCATTTCTCTAATGATTATTGATGTTGAGCATTCTTTCATGTGTTTGTTGGCAATCTGTATATCTTCTTTGGAGAAATGTCTATTTAGATCTTCTGCTCATTTTGGGATTGAGTTGTTTTTTTTTTTTGATATTGAGCTACATGAGCTGCTTTTATGTTTTGGAGATTAATCCTTTGTCAGTTGCTTCATTTGAAAATATTTTCTCCCACTCTGAGGGTTGTCTTTTCATCTTGTTTATGGTTTCCTTTGCTGTACAAAAGCTTTTAAGTTTCATTAGGTCCCATTTGTTTATTTTTTTCTAATTTCCATTTCTCTAGGAGGTGGGTCAAAAAGGATCTTGCTGTGATTTATGTCATAGAGTGTTCTGCCTGTGTTTTCCTCTAAGAGTTTGATAGTGTTTGGCCTTATATTTAGGTCTTTAATCCATTTTGAGTTTATTTTTGTGTATGGTGTAAGGAGTGTTCTAATTTCATTCTTTTACCTATAGCTGTCCAGTTTTCCCAGCACCACTTAACGAAGAGGTTGTCTTTTCTCCATTGTATATTCTTACCTCCTTTATCAAAGATAACGTGACCATATGTGCGTGGGTTTATCTCTGGGCTTTCTGTTCTAGGGGCAGGATAGGAATAAAGACGCAGAGGTAGAGAATGGACATGGGAACATGGGGAGGGGGAAGAGGAAACTGAGACGAAGGGAGAGAGTGACATTGACATATATACACTACCATATGTAAAATAGATATCTAGTAGGAAGCAGCCACATAGCACAGGGAGATCAGCTCCATACTTTGTGACGACCTAGAGGGGTTGGGTTCGGAGGGTGGGAGGGAGATGCAAAAGGGAGGGGATATGGGGATATAGGTATATGTATAGCTGACTCACTTTGTTATACAGCAGAAACTAACACAATATTGTAAAGCAATTATCCTCCAATAAAGTTGTTAAAAAATCATTCCCTATGATAAATGTACTACTTCATCCCCATTTTCAGGATGGAAACACTGATACTGAGAGTTTAAGTAACTCTATCATAATCACATAGCTAGTAAAAGGATTCTCCTAAACCCCCATGATCAGAACCACTCCTTATTTCTCCAGTATCTTTGTGGGTCCCTTTCCCACCATAAGAATCTGCCTCGTTTCAGTGTTCCTTCATTATTCATCAGTTCTCTTCATTTCCATCTTATTATAGACTAGATAGGGTTTCATCTTCTAGGAGACAGGAAGCAATGCTTTATCATTTCACTAATTTTTTATATACTTTTGAATTTTCTCACTTCACGTTGTTGAATTCTGAGGTACCAGTGTGTCCCTGAAATTGGACATTTATCTTCAGAAATTGGCAGCTCTACTCATACCTACCCTTCTCTTATACTCTC
Source organism: Monodon monoceros (assembly GCF_005190385.1). NCBI lineage: Eukaryota > Metazoa > Chordata > Mammalia > Artiodactyla > Monodontidae > Monodon > Monodon monoceros. Next base: position 20,715,521 of record NW_021703782.1, on the reverse strand, counting down.
CAAAATAAGAACTTTATGAGAATAAAACATGAGTATTATTATTACTGTATTAATGTATGTAACATAATTCACCCCTGCAGAGCATAATTTTACATAGAGTGTTAAAACAGCTTGCTCTCAGTTCCAGGATTTCATCACCCAAAAGAGCATTAAAAAATGTCATAATTAATTAAAATTTATTGTGATTAATTTTAGACTTACAGACCAGTTGGAAAAATAGAAAAGAGTGGCTATGGTCCAGTGAGATGATCAGCAAATTCTCCCCCAAAAAGAAAATAATAAAAAAATAAAACCTCTTCAAAAACCACCATTTTGGTCCTCTGGAAATTGATAAAGTGCTCAAGTTTGAGTATGGAAGGTGGGAATTAGTGACATTTTGACCCGGTGATGATCTGATCCCTAAACTTCAGACCATAGAGGTGCTGCTAGGGCAGGATTGTCCTTAAGGATCAATAGCTTCTGTACCATGGCAGAGGAAAATCACTTGGTTTGGAGCAATGGGCAATGTCCATAGGCAATGGCATTGGAGTGAAAGTAACTTTTCAGAGGTAGATGAGTGGAGAAGAACCAACTATCGCCTCTATTACCCTGAGTCATGTTTGAGAAACACATATTCCTGGTTCAGGCTGCATGTTTATGCAGTAGAGACCAGAGGGCTCAAGGTACTCACACACTCCTGGCTGACCCTGGGGCTACACACAGGTGCATAGAGATTCCATAAGGCCCTAAGGAAAGTAAAACCCTAGCAGACTTGAAAATGGCCTACACTGTTGGTGTGTGGGAATGTAAATTGGTACAGCTACTATGAAGAACAGTATGGAGGTTCCTTAAAAAACTAAAAGTAGAGTTACCATATGATCCTGCAACCCCACTCCTGGGCATATATCCATAGAAAACCATAATTTGAAAAGATACAAGCACCTGCATTTTCATTGCAGCACTATTTACAATAGCCAGTACATGGAAGCAACCTAAATGTCCATTGACAGAGGAATGGATAAAGAAGATGTGGAACATATATATACAATGGAATATTACTCAGTGGCTGCACACCACAGGAAATGCAGATTATTTTGGTCCAGCCAAGTTACTAAACAAACAGCATAAACAACAACCTTCAGGGGAAAATATATCAGAACCCAGATTTGCTACAAAATGTTATCTAAAATGTCTGCTTTTCAAGAAAAAAGAATTACAAGACAGGAAAGGAATTGAGATGTTTAACCAAGGTAGTGGGGTTGGGGAAGTCACAGAATCTGTCTCTGAAGGAACCCAATTGCTGGATAAATCAAAGACTTCAGAGTAGCTATTATAAATATATTCACAGAACTAAAGGCAATTAAAGAATTAAAATATGACAACAATGAATTAACAAAGAAAGATTCTCATAAAGATATACAAATTAGAAGAAAGAACCAAATGAAAATTCTGAAGTTGAAAAGTAAAATAACCTGAAATGAAAAATATACTAGAAGGACTCAACAGATTTCAGATGGTAGAAGAAATAATGAGTAAGCTCAGAGTAAGATTAGTAGAAATGATTCAATATAAAGATCAGAGAGAAAAAAAATTGAAAAAAATGAATCATGTTTCAATGACCTATAGGAGACATCAAGTATACAAGCTTAAGTGTAATAGGAGTCCTAGAGGGAGAAGAGAGAGAAAGGGGAAGGAAAGGTATCTGAAGAAATCAGGACTGACCACTTCATGATTTTGATGAATGCATTAATCCACATGTACAGGAAGCTCAGCAAGCCTCAGTGTGAAAAAGCACTATGCAAAAGTGTTCTTATTGCATAGTTCCATTTGTATGAAATATTTGTAAAAGGTAAATGTATAGACACAGAAAGCAGATTAGTGTTTGCTTAGGACTGGGGATGGGAGCAGAGGTTAACTGAAATGTGCATGGGGAAGTTTTTAGGGTGATGGAAATGTCTAAAACTGGATTGTGATGATAATTATACAACTCAAAGCAATAAAATCTTTGAGTGTACACTTATAATGAATTAATTTGGGGGTACGTTTATATATATTTTTTATTTTCTGTGTATTATGATATATGTATTAATATCTTAAGAAAATCCTTTTGACTGAGGAAAGACTGCCTCTCCCCGGGCTAGTGAATTCTTAGAGCAAAAAGCCTAGCCTGGAGCATGCCTTTGATGTGCAAACCAATCAATCCAGAGCCAGACCTCCTGCATCTGACCTGTGCATCCCAGGAGGCAATATTCTTCTGCCTTAATTATCCCAAGTTGAGGTACCTGGCAATCAGGGACCACACCTATAGTTTAGATCTCACTAGTTATTCAAATCAGCCAATCCTAAACTTTTCAACTTGCCTTGTCTTGCCTTTCCCATGAAATTTCCATAAAGACCATGGCCTGGGCTGTTCCCTAAATCCTACCTCTTCTGCCTCCTGACTGATTCTGGTGCTTCCCCATATGGCCCTCTGTGTCATGTCATGTTTCCTGTCTCTAGGATCTGTGGGTGTAATAAATATTGTTTTCCTGAGCCTTTTATTTCATGGCTGCACCTTAATGACCATCACATAACACAGAAAAGTATATAAATTGTTTAAATTTTTAAAATACATTAACATAAAATCCATGTATTACAAACAAAAATAAGATAAATTATAGCTTTCCAGGTCCTCTTACAGAAATTTTCTCATTTGAACACCAAAATAAATATGATCTAATACTGTGGAAAGAATTCTAGACTTGGACTCATAAAGCATGAACTAAAATACTTATTTAATCATTTACCATTTTTATAACATGGGCTAACTGACTTTACCTCTTTGAATCATTTTTCCTTATCTTTAAATGAAAATTACACAAGGATATACATAAAACATCTGAAACACTGCCTGACCCAGTCTTCAATACTAATAGTGTTTACTTTTACTTGTATTATGAAGGTTATCTTTCAAGGGCCTCTGACATAGAATGTAAACGTGGTGGTGGTCAGTAGATGCCACCCCACCCTTTTTATTTTTCTGAAAAATGTATAGCCATTCTTCCTCTTCTCTCAAGCATCTGCCCTCTCTCTCTAAGGGAAACTGCACCCATCATTCTATTGCTTGTCCTCATCTCTGATTAAACACCTCACATCTGTGCTGCTGCACAATTTGGTCCATACATCTATACAACATGGCCCTCAATACTCTACTTCCCGTTTCCATGTCTATCTCCACTATTGGATTTTAACCTCCTAGAAAGCAGAAGCCATGTTTTCCTCTGCTTTATGTACTGCATACATAGCACTATGTCTGGTGTATTATAAGAATTTACTAAAAGTATAATTATGAAAAATGAACTGAAATACCCAGAGATGATGGGATTTCACAGATGCTATGCTCAAGGTCATGGTGACCACAAGTAGCAAAAATCATTGAATAAGTAGGAAAGGTATTCAGAAGTCAATCGTTTTCTGAATAATAATCAAGTGATGCTTTATCATGCGGTACTTTGCATCACATTATTTATTTTTCAAGACAAGCCAGTGAGAGAAGTATTATTTTCACCATTTCACAAACTCACAGAAATTATATTTATCTATTTATGTTGACCTGTCTAGGAAGTGCTAAAGCCAAGATTTGACCCCAGAATTCCCTGATGTCAAAATCATTCCCTTCCATTGCATGCATTCATTATTCCACAAATATGCAAAATTCCCATTACGTGTGAAGTAGTTTTATGCTTCTTGGAGGGCTATATGGACAAATGAACTGCAGATGACAAGGTTAGATTAGCTTGTCCCAAACTGATTCAGTCATCAGAATACAGACCAAATTCCAATCAACATAGACAGCATGAATGTGCTCATGAAATTGGAGGCTCCAATGCAACTTCCTTTCTGGGGCAGAGAGGCTGTTCCTCCCTTTACCCACAGTTACATTTCACAGTAGGTACTTCAGGCACTTTTCTCTCTGAATATTGTGTGTTAGTCATTTCATTTGCATCAGATTCTGAAGGAAATGGAATCTTGTAGAAGCTGCCTGTGTGACACTTCTACCTCTGCCCTTTTAATTCCATTCATTTCTCCTATTTAGTTCAGGATTTGATCACTTGCACTACTTCTCTCAATCCCTTCCATTGGCCTCCTTACCTCAGTTGGCTCTCTCTCACAATGCATGAGGCTCTAGCTTAACAGATCTCCCTAAGGCATTGCCCACAGCTTTAAAATGTTTTGTTCTCACAAAATATCCATAAAGACCCCTCAGTTTTGCACTACATAAAACCTAGTCCCAACTTGCTCCTCACTACTCACTTTCTAACTTGCATGGGCCTTTCACAGCCTTGCGTGCACACAGACACAAACACATACACACTCCTCATGCTCCCTCCTCTTTGACAACTCTATTTCCCTTTAGTACAGACTTGCCTGCTCTTTGAGAATGGATTTCTCTGTGGAATCACTTGCCCCATGAGGACCCCTTAACTTCTTCGGTCAGCAGTAATCTCTTTCTCCTCAGAATTCAACTTCTCATCTATTTGTATGTAATGGAATCCATATGTTTTTTGAGAGCAACTGGGTGTGTTGTGATCTGGCTTATTGTGTTGTTATTTAAGTGTTGAATGTGTGTGTGCACTGACTTTTCCTATCTTTTTTAGAGATGAAGGTCCCAAAGCACGGTCATCTTTTCTAATTCTGTGTATCACCCACGATGAGTAGCAGGAGGGTACACATACCAGAGGCAACCAAATAAATAAGTGGAAAGATAATGTTCAGTACTTTGAACCACCAGTTAATCTGTTTGAAACAAGGCTTTCATAATCTAGAGGAAAGATTTTCTCCGTCTCCCTGTGTTCCTGCCTCAAATAAGGATTTATACTCACCCACAAGTAGAAGTGAGCCAGGACTTGCCATTCTTTCCATGGATCTTTACTTCTCCTGGGTGGGGGCTGTTGTGAGGTCACTGGGTCTCCATCCCTGGCTTTGGTCTGTGATAGCTAAGTGTGGCTGGTTCACCTGGCAGGGCATCTTTGTCCTGTATGTCCAGTGCAGGTGGGAAATAGAAACTCATTTTTTGTTGGATCCAAGATGAATCCTCAAACTTGGCTTCATCAGCAAAGAAGGAGATATTTTAATCCTTGACATTAGCATATAGTTTTCAACTTGTTAGAATCTGGGAGGAGGGAAAGGGAGTAAGGACCCCCCACCCCGACACATGTCATAGAATTTTTCATCACATCTTGATTGCAGTGGGACAAGCTGACACTGTCTCAAAAATACTCTCAATGATATTTGTCTTTACAACTTGGAATTCTACACGATTCTTCCTCAGCATAAACTACCACCTGAAGATCTATTTTTGAACTTGTAGCTAGGAAGAGCGATTTTTTTTTCTTATATATAACAGACCCAGAATTTTCACTTTTATATCCTAGCTAATCTCAAAGTGTCATTGCTAATGCACAGATGCAGCTCCTCACGTGTACACAATTTAGTTCCACAGGATGTCACATTCAGGATTAGCCGGCCTCTGTCAAGTTCACGGCAAAGCAGAAATAACACTGGCTATAGATCAAAGAAATGGTCTTTCAAATGATATCTCACTTTAAAATTTCTGCATCCCTGACACACAGACTGTGGGTTTTGCAAAGTCCCCCCTACGTGTAGTAACGTGTTACAGTATTTGAAATCAGAGCTCTGTTTCTTTGGTAGATCAGATACTCCCCTCTTCCAAGTGAAGCTGTGCCTTCTGACTTTGATGAATGTCTTCTGGTCTGGTATTCTGAGTCCTCATCATTACATCTGTTAAAATAGTGCTTGTTTCAGGAAACTTGAGTGATAGCAATTCCATACAAGTCTTTCTTGGGAAGTGTGTCCCTGGAATTGAATCCAAGATCTGCTACGTATTGTCTGTGTGACCTTGGACAAGTTATTTTACCTCTCTGTACCACAATAGCTTCATCTGTAGAATGGGAACAATAAAAGAAAATTTTCACATATTTTTTGAGCATTAAAAGTAAAATCCTGTACTCACTGCCTGCCTAACACACTGTACAGCTGTATTAATCATAGTTGTATTGCCTGCTGCTACTGTTGCTTTTCGCTGTTGTTGTTGTTAGGAAATCCTCCTTAAGAAAGGCATATCCTTTGACAACTCTCTAGATAGGCACTCCCCAAATATTCACTGGCCGCTTTCATTCATCACTTTGTTAACGTAAGATTATTCCCTAACTCTTAATTACAGCAGTCGTAACAATGACAACTAATCTATCAATTGAAAGCTATTTTAATCGTGATTGCAATTATGGAAACTCTCATTGTTCTTAGTTGTATTTTTATCTTTGAGTTATAGTTGTTATTCATAACTCATACTTGTTACAACCATTCTTCTTTACTGTCAGCTCACTGTGTGACAGAGGAATCCATAAATATCAAGAAACATAAGCAGGAGGAGGGAAAGAACAGCACTGTCTTGATAAAGTCAGAAAAGTAATAGTAACATTGAACCCAAAGAACCACTGGCCCAAATGAGCCCTGTGGAGCACAGGTAGGGAGGATCTGGGCCAGGGGGAGACCAGCAGCAGGCAGCTCCCTGGCCTTACTCATATCTCTGTTCCACGTAATCTTCAGCAGAGAGTGGATTGAGGCCCCATGAACTAGGCATGGCTGGCCAATTACCTGATTCTCCTGAGTCTCCATTCCCACCCATGAAGCTTGAGTGATTCAATTCCCTACAGTAGCCTGCATCAATAAACCCCACTCACCTTAAAAGGCTATGATGAATCTTATAGCAAATTATATAAAAAATGCCTTGAAAAAGTCAGTATAACATCAATAAGCCTACTCCTAATTTATTCTTCCCCTTCAGAACTCCAATTTCCAGGAGTGCAGTAAAATTAGACCCAGTAGCTCTGGGTGTGCTGGACAGCCAGCTAATGCTCAATGGTCCACAGGGCAAGCTGCAATTCTGAGAACAAAACTCACTAATACAAATTATTAATGAATTCCCAGGAAATCATCCCAAAGGGCTATTTCCTGCATCTCAAGATGGGTTTTAAATGTCACTGTTCTTGAACTGTGTAGGTTCTGATCCAGTTTCAGTAGAATCACCTTAAGGAAAGTTGTAACAAGATTCTTCCAAACCAAGAGTGGTTTTGAGCCTTTTGGGGAAATAAATAAAAGCCAAAATCAAAGTGGTGATATTAGACACATTGTCTCTTATTTTGCTGGGAATATTTCTTACAGCTATCCACATGCTTCTTTAAACTGTCTCTTTCTATCACTCAATTGATCAGTGTTTGTAATAAAAGGGTGTTGAATTTTGTCAAATGGTATTTACATTTCTGTAGGAACCACATGGCATTAAAAAAAAATTCCGCATGGAGTTGGGGTCGGGGGAACATACAAGGAACAATGACACAGACAACCATAACGTCAGCCCTCCCAAAGCAAGAACTGCCAAGACTCTATCATATTGCTCCCAATGTTTTCTCTTAAAGACAACACAACTACTGCTGATAAAGTTCCACTTAATCAACCCCCACCTCCAGTCTCTCTCTCCCCACAGGAACCTCTGTCCAACCTTTCTTTCCTCTTTTATTACACTGTGGACTTTAACCACATTGACTGTTTTGTATTTACATAAAACATATCTATATGGTTATTAAGTCATTCGTTCTTTCTATCTTTGAATTAATTTTGACAGCACATTTTGTTAGAAATCATCTATTTCACATGGATTTGAAGTTTATTCCAATAGCTATACAAAAATCTCTTTGTTTTATAATTCTGTTATCCCATAAATAATGGCCTTTATTATTTATAAAATGTGTTTCCATTCATTTTTAAATGTCTTGTCAAGGGTTTCCTCTTTGTATTGATTATTTCAAGCAAGTAAACTCTGTGTTTTAAAATAAAACTATCCTCATTTTCTCTCAGATTTCATTATTTTTGGCCTTTATCTACATTAAGTATTTATTCTACTTTTTTTTTTTTTCGGTACGCAGGCCTCTCACTGTTATGGCCTCTCCCGTTGTGGAGCACAGGCTCCAGATGCACAGGCTTAGTGGCCACGGCTCACGTGCCTAGCCACTCTGCGGCACGTGGGATCTTCCCGGACCAGGGCATGAACCCGTGTCCCCTGCATCGGCAGGTGGACTCTCAACCACTGTGCCACCAGGGTCTACTTTTTTTGTTCATATTATTTTGTTTGATTTCCTTTCACTGGCCTTGTCTGCTGCTAGAAGACACATTGGGGTCCAAGTGTCCTTACTGCCAGAGGTGCTCCTTTACACTTTACCCAGCCCTCCATACAGGTAGGACCTGCTGGGATGGGGACACCTGTAGCCCTATGGTCCTCTAGCATTAGAAAGGCCAGTGAGGGAAATTCTGAGTCCTGTGGCCACTCCTGTCCAGAAAAATATAGGTAATAAAATTTAAATAGTAAATTGATACACTAAATAGCAGCTCACATATGCCTGAAGGAAAGCTTAGTGGAATAAAAAATAGAACTGTGAAAACTACCCAAGATTCATCACAGAGACAACAAATTATAAATAATTAAAGACAAGTTAGAAGGCATAGAGGAGGACAGAATGAAATGGTGCAACATAGCTCCAATTGAGAGAAAGCAATATTTGAACCAATAGTATCTGAGAATGTTCCAGAACTAAGGAAGAGGTGAATCCTCCAGAAAATTCTATACCTTTTATCTGAACTTAGTGGAAAAATTGATTTTCTTACTAGCATCTATGTTAGAACATTCAACTTACAATGTTTTTTATTTCTTTATGAGAATATAACATTAAAAAGTAATATTGTTCCTGAAAGTAAACTTTTATCTTCATCCTCTTGGAGATCAATAGTTGTGCAGGTGAAAAGAAAGCTAGATGGAGCTCACATCTTACCAGCTGGAGTCTTCTTAGTGCCCCATTTAGAGCAGCAGCAGGTTCCTTTGTTGAGAGCTTTATGTGTATTTCAGAGAGGTATTTATAATCATCCAGTGTTAGGAGCTGCAACGACAGCTCCATTCTGCATCATGATAGTGTATCAGGGCCAAGGTTTTATCGGGCTTTGCTATTTTTGGCAGATTTCAATTTAGAACACTGAGAAAGGATTTTTCCCCACTTGTGGTTAAATTTGCCTCCTAATTAACAAATATTTGTCTGTTAAAATTACAGAAGTTTAATAAGATATAGCTTTTACACATTAGTCATAGAATAATTTGTATTTCCCCTTGTGAAAATGCCTTGACTCCTTTCAAAATTACACTGAACCTCATTTTTTCTCAAAACAAGATTTCCCTACTAAATGTTAAAAACTAAATTACTAACTCATGAATGAACAAAGCCAGCTAGGGAGACTAGTTAGAGCTGTGTATTGTAAGGCAGAAGTTTCTGATCCGTGTAATTGTGTTACCAAAATTACTAAAATGAACTCTTTTAGCCAGTGGTTACCAGTCCCTGTTGGCCGTCAGAATTAAGTGGGGTTACTTGTCCTTACTTCAAATCATCTGAATCAGAACCTCCAAGTGGTGGGAATGAGGTATTTTTATTTTTAATAAGGTCCTGATGATTGTCAAGGTTCTCAACCTTGGTTCTCACCTGCTTTTAAAAACACCAATTTTTGGGCCACGCACCAAATCAACTAAAACAAAATTTTAGGGACTGGAACCCAAGCATCAAAAGTTAGTTCCTCAGATGATTCCAGAGCCTTGCAGGAGATTGAGAACCATTGTGTAGAGTAGAGCTATTGATTCAAAAACATGTTAAAACATCCAAATATTGTTTGAGTGGCCATGAGGAGAAGGCACATTTACTTCTAAAAGTAGGAAAAATGCATTTTTTGGAACTAGAATATTTAAATTATGTTTTTAAAAAATCATATGTTTAAATCTTTTTAGTCTATCTACAAATCCCACCAACAGGATGTTTGTTTCACCATTTCTTGTAAGGTTTATAAGCTCCTATATTAAAAAGTAACCACTTATTTTCTTTTAGATGTACATTTATAACCATGTTGTTAACAACCAGGTTTCTCCTAGAAGCAATGAAATAAACTTTTTTAAGTCAATAATTATGCTTCAGCTGAAAAATTAAATTCCTAAAATCATGAACAGTTATTTAAGCATTTGCAAAACCTATTTAAGTGAAGTTTTAAAGGAGATTCAAAGGAACACAACTATCTACAATTTGCTACCTTGTTCATGTTAAGGTATAACTTTCAAAAGTAAAAACATAATTGACATAATTAATGTAGGAACTAGTAAGATTACAAAGTGTGTTCAAGTAGTATTTGAAAAGAAGGCTCATTGTAGACCATTTAATAAAGGAATGTTGGTCTATGATGCCAAGTTATATATAAAACTGTCTAATATCCTGCTGCTCAATAAACTGTATCCTTGGACATTACCTTCTCTGCCAGACTATCTACATCTCTTTGGGTAAAAATCTACAAGTTAGCTGTGACTTCATTAAGTCTGGGACCACTAGCTAGCTGTGAGTAAAGCCCATTTCCCTAGTAATCCTTGGCTGAGCTGCTTAAAACTTCCTCCAAGGGGTATTGAGGGACAACCTGCTCATATTTGTCTTATGTTCAAATTTTAAATAATTTTTCTTATACCCACCATACTTATCAGCCTCAATTTAATTTTATTCTCCTTAAGCTACTTTAAATGGAAACAATTTATGAAATTAAAAAAGATGTAGCTGTCTTGGCACTAATAGCATAAAACTTGTGACACATGTAATAGATGGATGACCACATTCCCTGACTTGGCCTTAAACTTCTTCTCCACTTGGCTCAAGGCAGCCTCTACCTACCAATTGTCTGACTTGGTACAAACCTACTTTCCAGGTGAGTTTTAAGGTGTGCTTTATGTCCTGGGAGAGTCCACATTCTCTGGTGTTACGTTGAGTTAAAGATTGCCCACTCAGCTTTCTTCCTGCTGCCAACTCCATTTGAGAAAGCTTGTATCTGTAAATGCTGAATTCAGAAAACCCGGACTTCAGGCTTCTCTCTTCCTTTCTCTGTGAGCTGCCTCCTGCTTTATGTGGCTCAAATGACCAACGAAATGAAAGAGAACATGTAACTAAGAGGATTGGCTTGCAGCAAATTTTCAATTCTCCATTATCACGTTTTTCTGTGTACAAGGGGGCAATCTTCCTGATGGATAGCTGAGAGTCCCAAACAATTAAGCTTATTAGTAACATTTTAGAGTAATTGACTAATATGTTACTTTATTAATTAAGTAGGTTGTGCTTATATATTCCTTATGAATTAAAGATAATTTTGTTTCCTTCCCACTGATACTTTGCCTTCTTCCAGCCCTAGTATCCCCTTCCTTTCCTCACTCCAGTAATTCCTCCTACTTCTATCCCCTTCAGGTCAACCTTCCAAACAAACCCCCTACCTACAAACCTACTCCACTCCCCATTGCCCCCTTCTGGCCCCACCCCTCTCCTCCCCCATTCTCCTACACCTTCCCTAGCTTTGCCTGAAAGCATACAATTTACTTAGACCTCTCATCCAGGCTAGATTTACTTAGACATCTGATTGCTTAAGTCACTAGAGAGTGTCTCAGAATTATCTTGCTACTACAGAAAACTATAAATTTATACATTTTTCCATTAACAAAAAGGTAATATACAATTATTTCATGTTTTAGGGTTGGATTTTGACTAAAAATAAGAAATAATCACAGAAATGATAGGTAATAAAACTACAGGAAAGTCCATTAGCTTAAAATAGGCTCTGATAAAGATAGCCATGATTGTCGATGATTAAGAATTTACTTAAGACTTCTAGGAAGGATACCAGCATAAATTTCCATATACAAATCTCCTTAAATGAATTTTGAAGAAGGCAACTTCCTCTAGTTTAACTAGGAAATGACTATAACCTCATACTGACAACTTCAAAGCACATTGCTCCTGCTATAATAATATTTTGGAACAAATTGGAAGAAACTGTTTGGAGCTGATTAAACCTGGTGATGCCAGTATGATTTGGCATCAGAGGAATAAGCTTAATGAATCTCTGAAGGCACCTCCACCACCACAGCAGTGGGAGCACAGATGCAGTATGTGAGCAGGGATCAGGCCCTGACTAGAGGATACCCCTTAGCTCAGGCTGACAATGAGGGGGCTCAGGGGAGAGACAAAGCAAGGAGTGTTTAAGTCTGCTGTGTCTTCCTAAATTAAAAGAAATAAGATTGGATCTAAGCCAACAAACCTGCTGCTGACCAAAGGCAGCCCTGTGGAAGAAAATACTCACTGACCCAGTAAGTAAAAGTCCTGTGAACTGTGAGCAATTGTTCTAAGCCAAATTTGCCAGCTCAACCTGCTCAATTGGAAATGGGGAACAAAAGACAAACAACATCCAAATGCAAATACGTCTAAAAACATATGCTCAGGCTCACTGGTGTTCACAGGAAATGCAAACTAAATAAGAAGAAAACATTCTTCACTCATCCTATTGGCAAAAAATAAAATCATTAATGAGTTATGATAACAGCAAGGATCAGACACTGGCACTGTCTTCAAAAAATATCAGTCATTCTGTAAATGGTGGAAAAGCAGTCTTTTACTCTATGCCTCAAATTTTAAAATAGGCTTGCCTTTTGATTGAGTAGCTTAATTTCCAGAAATTTAAGTAGCTTAGTTTTAATCCTTAAAAATAATTGCACCTGAGTCTATGGAGCCTTATACATGGTTATTTATTGCTTCTATCAAAAAGCAAGTTCTTATAGAGTAGGCACTACCTCTTATCTTAGCTGGCTGTTTGAAAGAAAGAGGTATCTCTTTGCTTTGGACTAGATATCTTGCTAAGACATACTGTAAAGTAAAATGAGTAAGTTGCAGAACAATTTATCTGTTAGAGTACAACGCACCTATGGAGGTATAAATGCATCATTATGTGTGCAGATGTACAAAAATGGAAGAGAAGCATGCAAGCCAATTTCATGACTATGAAAACCTCCAGGGAGTAAGAGTGAGAGTTGAAGGGGGAATTTCCATTTTTCTGTATTTTTCTCTTGTGTTTTTTTTGCCTATTTTATAAAATTTGAATGCATTCACAAATTATATATATATATATATATATATATATGTAAGAAAAAATCAGGCAGAAAAAAGGGTCAGGACTTCTTTTCCTGAAAACTTAATAATACAATTAAATGAATATAAGTACTATTCATAATAAAAGAGAGATAACATAGATATCCAAATAAGTTGAATAAGAATTTTAAAATAACCAAAGTTCAAAAGCTATTAAACTAATTCTAAAAAAATGCTTTGTAGAAAGTTATAATAGTAAATATGTGTCTTGTACCTATTATGTGTCAGGGACTATTTATGAGTTTTATAAATATGAATTTACAGAAAACTTATGAGATAGGTGTCATTGTCCTCATTTTACAGATGAGAAAAATGAGGCACAGAGAGTTTACATAATTTCTGTGATGACTCAGAGTTTAAGTAACAGAGGTTGGACTTGAATCTTGTAAATATGGCTTCAGAGTCTACTATCTTAAATTCTATGGTCCAGCACTTCCCAAACCTATTAAAATAGAAACAGAACAACACATCTGTAACATGATTTTAAAATGATACTAGAACAAACCAACAGCCAGTACTATGCTTAACTAAACATTAAATGCTTTTCCAGTGCCACCAGTTACACCACGAATTTCCCAAGCACATGTCAATGAAATCTAGCAAGACAGTAAAATAAGATGGAATAATATTAGAAACAAAATAGTAAAGTGGCCATTATTTGCACATGACAGGATGAAATAACTGGGAAATAATTCAAGACAAATAACTGAGATTGTTATAAACCTGAAGTTAGTTTATAACATGACAAAATTGATACATAAAATTCAGTTGTATATATATATATATATATATATATATATATATATATATATATATCACTAGCACAGTTAAAAGATAAAACAAAAAATCATTTAAGATAACAGCAAGAGGAGCTTCAAGATGGCGGAAGAGTAAGACGTGGAGATCAACTTCCTCCCCATAAATACATCAGAAGTACATCTACATGTGGAACAACTCCTACAGAACAGCTACTGGATGCTGGCAGAAGGCCTCAGACCTCCCAAAAGCCAGAAACTCCCCACGTACCTGGGTAGGGCAAAAGGAAAAGGAAAAACCAAACACAAAAGAATAGGGACAGGACCTGCACCAGTGGGAGGGAGTTGTGAAGGAGGAAAGGTTTCCACACACTAGGAAGGCCTTTCACGGGTGGCGACTGCAGGTGGTGGAGGGGGGAAGCTTCGGAGCCATGGAGGATAGGGCAGTAACAGGGGTGCAGAGGGCAAAGCAGAGATTCCCACACAGAAGATCAGTGCCGACCAGCACTCACCAGCCTGCGAGGCTTGTCTGCTCACCAGCCGGGACGGGTGGGGCTGGGAACTGAAGCTCCAGGTTTGTTCGGGTCCCAGGGAGAAGACTGGGGTTGGCTGATGGAACACAGCCTGAAGGGGGATAGTGCACCATGGGTAGCTGGGAGGGAGTCTGGTTAAATGTCTGGAACTGTAGAAGAGGCAAGAGACTTTTTATTGCCTCTTTGTTTCCTGGTGCATGAGTATAGGGGATTAAGAGCGCTGCTCAAAGGAACTCCAGAGATGGGCACGAGCTGCGGCTATCAGCGCAGACCCCAGAGATGGACATGAGATGCTAAGGCTGCTGCTGCAGCCACCAAGAAGCCTGTGTGCAAGCACAGGTCACTATCTTCACCTTTCCTGGTGGGAGCCTGTGCAGCCCGCCACTACCAGGGTCCCGAGATCCAGGGACAACTTCCCTGGGAGAACACATGGCATGCCTAAGGCTGGTGCAATGTCATGTTGGCCTCTGCCGCCGCAGGCTCTCCCTGAACTCCATACCCGTCCCTCCCCCAGGCCTGAGTGAGCCAGAGCCCCCAAAGCAGCTGCTCCTTTAACCCCGTCCTGTCTGAGTGAAGAACAGACACCCTCAGGTGACCTACACGCAGAGGCAGGGCCAAATCCAAAGCTGAATCCCATGAGCTGTGCGAACAAAAAAAGAGAAAGGGAAATCTCTCCCAGCAGCCACAGGAGCAGTGGATTAAATCTCCACAGTCAACTTGATGTACACTGCATCTGTGGAATACCTAATTAGACAACAAATTATCCCAAATTGAGGAGGTGGACTTTGGGAGCAATGACATATATATATTTTCACCTTTTTTGCTTTTTGTGAGTGTGTCTCCATATGCTTCCGTGTGTGACTTGGTCTGTATAGTTTTTCTTTTACCATTTGCCCTATGGTACTGTCTGTACTTTTTTTTTCTTTTTATCTTTTTTTTTCGTTAGTATAGTTTTCAGCACTTGTTATCACTGGTGGATTTGTTTTTTGGTTTGGTTGTTCTCTTCTTTCATTCTTCCCTTTTTTTACTGTTACTTAAAATTTTTTTTTAATTAATATTTTTGTTTCTTATTTTAATAACTTTTTAATTTTATCTTATTTTATTTTATCTTTTTCTTTCCTTCTATCATTCTTTTTATCCCCCTTTTATTCTGAAACATGTGGATAACAGGCTCTTGGTGCTCCAGCCAGGCATCAGGGCTGTGCCTCTGAGGTGGGAGAGCCAAGTTCAGGACTTTGGTCTACCAGAGACCTCCCAGCTCCAAGTAACATCAAATGGCACAAATATTCCAGAGATCTCAGTCTCAAAGCCAACATGCAGAACCACTCAATGACCAGCAAGCAACAGTGCTGGACACTCTATGTGAAACAACTGGCAAGAGAGGAACACAAACCCACCCATTAGCAGAGAGGCTGCCTAAAATCATAATAAGGTAACAGACACCACAAAACACACCTCCAGATGTGGATCTGCCCACCAGAAAGACAAGATGCAGCCTCATCCACCAGAACACAGGCACTACTCCCCTGCACCAGGAAGCCTACACAACTCACTGAACAAACCTTTCCCACTGGGGGCAGACACCAAAAACAACAGGAACTACGAACCTGCAGCCGGCAAAAAGAGGACCCTAAACACAGTAAGTTAAGCAAAATGAGAAGACAAAGAAACACAGAGCAGATGAAAGAGCAAGGTAAGAACCCACCAGACCTAACAAATGAAGAGGAAATAGGCAGTCTATCTGAAAAAGAATTCAGAATAATGATAGTAAAGATGATGAAAAATCTTGGAAATAGAATGGAGAAAATACAAGAAACATTTAAAAAGGAACTAGAAGAACTAAAGAGCAAACAAACAATCAGGAACAACACAATAAATGAAATTAAAAATTCTCTAGAAGGAATCAGCAGAATAACTGAGGCAGAAAAACGGATAAGTGACCTGGAAGATAAAATAGTGGAAATAACTACTGCAAAGCAGAATAAAGAAAAAAGAATGAAAAGCATTGACAACAGTCTCAGAGACCTCTGGGACAATATTAAATGCACCAACATTCGAATTATAGGGGTCCCAGAAGAAGAAGAGAAAAAGAAAGGGACTTAGAAAATTTTGAAGAGATTGTAGTTGAAAATGTCCCTAATATGGGTAAGGAAATAGCTAATCAAATCCAGGAAGCACAGAGAGTCCCATACAGGATAAATCCAAGGAGAAACACGGCAAGACACATATTAATCAAACTGTTAAAAATTAAATACAAAGAAAAATACTAAAAACAGTAAGGGAAAAACAACAAATAACATACAAGGGAATCCCCATACAAGGGAATCCCCAACAGCTGATCTTTCAGCAGAAACGCTTCAAGCCAGAAGGGAGTGGCACAACATACTTAAAGTGATGAAAGGGAAAAACCTACAACCAAGATTATTCTATCTAACAAGGATCTCAATCAGATTTGATGGAGGAATTAAAACCTTTACAGACAAGCAAAAGCTAAGAGAATTCAGCACAACCAAACCAGCTTTGCAAAAAATGCTAAAGGAACTTCTCTAGTCAAGAAACACAAGAGAAGGAAAAGACCAAAAATACCAAACCAAAACAATTAAGAGAATGGTAATAGGAACATACATACCAATTATTACCTTAAATGTAAATGGATTAAATGCTCCAACCAAAAGACAAAGACTGGCTGAATGGATACAAAAACAAGAACCAAATATATGCTACAAGAGACCCGCTTCAGACCTAGGGACACATACAGACTAAAAGTGGGGGGATGGAAAAAGATATTCCATGCAAAAGGAAATGCAAAAGGAAATCCAAAGTTATTCCATGCAAAAGGAAATCCAAAGGAAATGCAAAAGGAAATCCAAAGCTGGAGTAGCAATTCTCATATCAGACAAAATACACTTTAAATCAAAGACTATTACAAGAGACAAAGAAGGACACTACATAATGATCAAGGGATCAATACAAGAAGAAGATATAATTGTAAATATTTATGCACCCAACATAGGAGCATCTCAATACCTAAGGCAAACACTAACAGTCTTGAAAGGGGAAATCTACAGTACCACAATCATGGTAGGTTACTTTAACACCCCACTTTCACCAATGGACAGATCATCCATACTGAAAATAAATAAGGACACACAAGCTTTAAATGATACATTGAACAAGATGGACTTAACTGATATTTTTAGGACATTCCATCCAAAAACAACAGAATAAACTTTCTTCTAAGTGCTCATGAAACATTCTCCAAGACAGATCATATTTTGGGTCACAAGTCAAGCCTTTGTAAATTTAAGAAAACTGAAAATGTATCAAGTATCTTTTCTGAACACAATGCTATGAGACTAGATATCAATTACAGGAAAAAATCTGTAAAGAATACAAACATATGGAGGTTAAACAATATACTACTTAATAACCAAGAGATCACTGAATAAATCAAATAGGAAATCAAAAAACATCTAGAAACAAATGACCTAGAAAACACAACGAAACAAAACATATGGGATGCAGCAAAAGCAGTTCTAAGAGGGAATTTTATATCAATACAATCCTACCTTAAGAAACTAGAAACATCTCAAACAAACAACCTAACCTAACACCTAAAGCAATTAGAGAAATAAAAACAAAAACACCCCAAATTTAGCAGAAGGAAAGAAATCATAAATATCAGATCAGAAATAAATGAAAAAGAAATGAAGGAAACAATAGCAAAGATCAATAAAACTAAAAGCTGATTCTTTGAGAAGATAAACAAAATTGATCAACCATTAGCCAGACTCATCAAGAAATAAAGGGAGAAGGCTCAAATCAATAGAATTCGAAATGAAAAAGGAGAGGTAACAACTGACACTGCAGAAATACAAAGGATCATGAGAGATTACTACAAGCAACTATATGCCAATATAATGAACAACCTGGAAGAAATGGACAAATTCTTAGAAATGCACAACCTTCTGAGTCTGAACCAGGAAGAAACAGAAAATATGAACAGACCAATCACAAGCACTGGAATTGAAACTGTGATTAAAAATCTTCCAAAAAACAAAATTCCAGGACCAGATGGCTTCACAGGTGAATTCTATCAAACATTTAGAGAAGAGCTAGCACCTAGCCTTCTCAAACTCTTCCAAAATAGATCAGAGGGAGCAGCACTCCCAAACTTATTTGAAGAGGCCACCATCACCCCAGTACCATAACCAGACAAATATATCACAAAAAAAGAAAACTAAAGACCAATATCACTGATGAACATAGATGGAAAAATCCTCTACAAAATACTAGCAAACAGAATCCAACAGCACATTAAAAGGATGATCAAGTGGCATTTACCCCAGGAATGCAAGGATTCTTCAATACATGCAAATCAATCAATGTGATTTAACATATTAACAAATTGAAGGAGAAAAATCATATGATCATCTCAATCGATGCAGAGAAAGCTTTCAACAAAATTCAGCAACAATTTATAATAAAAACCCTGCAGAAAGTAGGCATAGAGGAAATTTTCCTCAACATAATAAAGGTCATATATGACAAACCCACAGCCAACATCAGCCTCAATGATGAATAACTAAAACCATTTCCACTAAGATCAGGAACAAGACAATGTTGCCCACTTGCACTACTATTCTTCAACATAATTTTGGAAGTTTTATCCACAGCTATCAGAGAAGAAAAAGAAATTTAAAAAATCCAAATTGGAGAAGAAGATGTAAAGCTGTCACTGTTTTCAGATGACATGATACTAAACATAGAGAATCCTAAAGGTGCTACCAGAAAACTACTAGAGCTAATCAATGAATCTGGTAAAGTGGCAGGATACAAAATTAATGCACAGAAATCTCTTGTATTCCTATACACTAATGTCAAAAAATCTGGAAGTGAAATTTAAAAAACACTGTCATTTACCATTGCAACAAAAAGACTAAAATACCTAGGAATAAACCTACCTAAGGAGACAAAAGACCTGTATGCAGAAAATTATGAGACACTGATGAAATAAATTAAAGATGATACAAACAGATGGAGAGATATACCATGTTCCTGGATAAGGAGAATCAACATTGTGAAAATGACTATACTACCCAAAGCAATGTACAGATTCATTGCAATCCCTATAAAACTACCAGTGGCATTTTTCACAGAACTAGAAGAAAATGTTTCACAAATTGTATGGAAACACAAAGGGCCCCGAATAGCCAAAGCAATCTTAAGAAAGAAAAACGGAGCTAGAAGAATCAGGCTCCTGGACTTCAGACTTTACTAAAAAGCTACAGTAATCAAGACAGTATGGTACTGGCACAAAAGCAGAAATATAGATCAGTGGAACAGGATAGAAGGCCCAGAGATAAGGCCACACACATGTGGTCACCTTATCTTTGAAAAAGGAGGCAAGAGTATACAGTGGAGAAAAGACAGCCTCTTCAATAAGTGGTGCTGGGAAAACTGGACAGCTACATGGAAAAGAATGAAATTAGATCACTCCCTAACACCATACTGAAAAATAAACTCAAAATAGATTAGAGACTTAAATGTAAGGCCAGACACTATCAAACTCTTAGAGGAAAACATAGGCAGAACACTCCATGATGTAAATCACAGCAAAATCCTTTTTGACCCACCTCCTAGAGAAATCGAAATAAAAACAAAAATAAACAGATGGGACCTAATGAAACTTAAAAGCTTTTGCACAGCAAAGGAAACCATTAACAAGAAGAAAGGACAACCCTCAGAATGGGAGAAAGTATTTTCAAATGAAGCAACTGACAAAGGATTAATCTCCAAAATTTACAAGCAGCTCATGCAGCTCAATATCAAAAACACAAACAACCCAATCCAAAAATGGGCAGAAGACCTAAATAGACATTTCTCCAAAGAAGGTATACAGATTGCCAACAAACATATGAAAGAATGCTCAACATCATTAATCAATAGAGAAATGCAAATCAAACTACAATGTTATATCATCTCACACCGGTCAGAATGGCCACCATCAAAAAATCTACAAACAATAAATGCTGGAGAGGGTGTGGAGAATAGGGAACCTTCCTACACTTTTGGTGGGAATGTAAATTGATACAGCCACTATGGAGAGCAGTGTGGAGGTTCCTTAAAAAACTAAAAATAAAACTACCATAAGACCCAGGAATCCCACTACAGGGCATATACCCTAAGAAAACAATAATTCAAGAAGAGTCATGTGGGCTTCCCTCGTGGTGCAGTGGTTGAGAGTCTGCCTGCTGATGCAGGAGACACAGGTTCGTGCCCCGGTCCAGGAAGATCCCCCATGCCGTGGACCAGCTAGGCCCGTGAGCCATGGTCGCTGAGCCTGCGTGTCCAGAGCCTGTGCTCTGCAATGGGAGAGGCCACAGCAGTGAGAGGCTCGCGTACCGCAAAAAAAAAAAAGAGTCATGTACCACAATGTTCATTGCATCCCTATTTACAATAGCCAGGACATGGAATCAACCTACATGTCAATCTACAGATGAATGGAAAAAGAAGATGTGGCACATATATAGAATGAAATATTACTCAACCATAAAAAGGAACGAAATTGAGTTATTTGTGTTGAGGTGGATGGATCTAGAGTCTATCATACAGAGTGAAGTAAGTCAAAAAGAGAAAAACAAATACCGTATGCTAACACATATATATGGATTCTAAAAAAAAAGGAAAAAAAGGATCATGAAGAACCTAGGGACAAGACAGGAACAAAGACGCAGACCTAGTAGAAAATGGACTTGAGGATACGGGGTGGTGTGGGTAAGCTGAGACAAAGTGAGAGAGTGGTAATGTATATTTTGATATACGTACACTACCAAATGTCAAATAGATAGCTAGTGGGAAGCAGTCACATAGCACAGGGAGATCAGCTCCGTGCTTTGTGACCAGCCAGAAGGGTGGGATAGGGAGGGTGGGAGGTAGGGAGGCGCAAGAGGGAAGAGATAGGGGGATATATATATATATATATATATATATATAATCTCATTCACTTCGTTATAAAGCAGAAACTAACACACCACTGTAAAGCAATTATACTCCAATACAAACATTAAAAGAAAATGAGCTTGTTAAAGAAAATGGAATTCAAGCCCACCAGAACTACTGAATCAGAATCTGGACTTTTACAATCTCCCCAGTGTACTTGTGTACTCATGAATAGTAGAAAGGTACATTTCTACCTCGACATGTCTTTTCTGTCTGAGAAATACACACATTTTATCCAGTTTGTTATAAATAAAAACTCAAAAATGCAAAATAAAATAAAATAACAACAAAACTAAAGAAAATATCTAGAAAGAATTTTAACTATGTGCAGAAACTATTAGCAATGTGATACATGAATAAATGAAGATATAAATGTATAAAATACATGAAAAATTAATAAACATTAGTTTTCTTTTGAAAGGAATAGTTAATATTACAATGATGTTGATACTCCCTAGATTAGTCTAAAACTCCAATCTAATTACAGTCAAAGTCTCAAAGATATATTTTTGCCCCTTGGATAACATGCATTCTAAAGTTCACCCAAACAAACAAGCCTTAGATAAGAGGCAAGATGAAGTTGGGAGAAAAAGAAAAATCTTGAAAATGAAGAGTAATGAGAGATTTTTTTCCCCTACCAGTTCATAAAATATAATATGAAGCTAGTGTGGTACTAGTATATGAATTTCCTCACAGAATAATGAAACAGAATTAAAGACCAAAAAGAATAACAGAATAAAAAGACACACACAGACCCAGTTAAATATGGTGATGAAAGTAATTCAAATAAATGGGAAAAGATAGGTCTATAAGTGATTTTTAGGCAACTATCTAGCTATTACACTAGATATCCTAACTTTATTCTAACATCAGCATAAATTCTGGATAGATCAGTATGTAAATGTTTAAAGAAACACAAACATACAATAAGAAAACATGAATGCATAATTTTACCATCTAAATGGAAATGATTTTAAGTAGCATACTATAAAACTGATAAATTTTACTTATAAAGATTTTCATGGCTGAAGAAAATGCAGCAATAAGAAAACATCATAAATATGGTTGAAAGAAGATGGTAAATGAGAAAAAACAAAATATACTGTACATAAGTGTTGAATGATTCATTTCTTTCATATAAAAATAATTCTTCAAAATAAATAAATGGGGAGCTTCCCTGGTGGCACAGTGGTTGAGAGTCCACCTGCTGATGCAGGGGACGTGAGTTCATGCCCCGGGCCGGGAAGATCCCACATCCCACAGAGAGGCTAGTCCCATGAGCCATGGCGGCTGAACCTGCACGTCTGGAGCCTGTGCTCCACAACAGGAGAGGCCACAGCAGTGAGAGGCTGCGTACTGCAAAAGAAAAAATAAATAAATAATAAACAAATAAATGGAGTTTCTGCTTCTGGTCCTAATGGAAACAGAAGGACTGGATGTCTCATGAGTTAAACAGCAAAAAATCTAAATAGAATATGTGAAGCTATGATTCTCAGATATAGAAAAATTGCCTAGGCAGCAATCCCTGAGAGAAGAGAAACAAATGAGATGAGGACCACAAATGTCCCAGACCCCTACCAAGGGTGTTTCTAGGATGCAGAGAGGGAGGTGAAAGCCCAAGAGATTCACTGAACTGAGAAGACAGAATTCAAATTTCAGGCAGGCCAACGTAGTTAGAATTGCAAGGCAAAATACTAGAGAGGATAGCACTTCAGAGACAGCTGCAAAAATCGGCAAGTCTTTGACTGAACACTGACCTGGGCATGAAAGTCAGGGAACTACCACCTGTGGGTAAAGAAACACCATAGAGAAACAGACAAAACTATCTCCACAGCTCACAGGAGGTTAGGAAGAGTTTCAGTTCCTGTAGCTAGCTTGGTAAGGCTGCCTAATAAACTAGGCAGTGGGTAGAGTTCTCAAGAACCGTAGTCAGTAGTGGGATCAAATTTTCTCCTACTAAAGGCACAGTTTAAAAGCAAGCCTCAAAAGGAATAAAGTAAATGTGGCTTAACTGCATTGCAAAACAGAGTTCAAAAATATTTTTTAAACGAAAAGAGCCAGCATACATTCAGAATATTCAGAAACTCATAAAAATTACTAGGCATACAAGGAATCAGGAAAACATGACCCATAAATCTGAGGAAATCAATCAAAAGGGACAGATCCCAATGTGACACAGATGATAGATTTAACATCTGAAGACATTAAAACAGATATTGTCAATATGTTCCATATGATCAACAAGGTTGCAAAACCATGAGCAAGATTAAGGACAGAAATGGTACTTGTAATCTTAATAAAATTGTTGAAAATTGCTGGAAAATATTAAAAATAGCCAGAGAAAAAAGACATATTAGTACAGAGGGGAAAATAATCACAGATTAAAAAAGAAAAATGTCTCATAAGAAAAAATATAAGCCAGAGGAAAATTGGACATCAGCTTTAAAGTAATAAAAGGAAAAAGAAGTTATCCTAAAATTCTACACCCAACAAGAATATTTTTCAAAAATAAAGGCAAGATAAAATAATGTTTTGAGACATACATAATCTGAAAGAATTCATTGCCAGCAGATCTGAACTACAATTTTTTTTTTTTTGGCTACACTGCAGGGCTTGTGGGATCTTAATTTCCTGACCAAGGATTAAACTTAGGCCCTTGGCAGTGAAAGCATGGAGTCCTAACCACTGGACCACCAGGAATTCCCACACTACAAGAAGTCTTAAGGGAAGTTCTTCAGTCCCTGGAAAACTATAATAAATAGAATAAAGAGAATCAGAAATGGTAAATATGTGGTTAAACACAACAGAATTTTCTTATTTAATATCTCTTTAAAGATAATTGACTATTTAAAGAAAAAATAAGGACAATAATAATATGAACAAGAAAATTATAATCTACAATGCGTTGTAGATCTCCAACATGTATAGAAGTCAAATAGCAGATATAACCCAAAGGTCAGAGGGAGTCAAATGAAATGACACTATTTTAAGGTTCTCACATTATATGGGAAGTGGCATAATAGCATTTGAAGGTAAACCTTGATAAGTTAAAGATGTATATTGTAAACCTAGAGCACCCACTAATAAAACCAAAGAGGTTTTGATATAAGCCAATATAGAGGTAAAATGGAATCATAAAAAAATAAACAAACAAGAGGAAAAATGAACAATTGGATAAACAAAAAAATGCATATCAAAATGGTGAACTTAAATTCACCATACAGAAATCTCATAAAATGTAAGTGGTTTAGGTGCTTCAATTGAAAAACCAAAGACTGTCAGACCAGTTAAAACAACAGACTTAACTGTATGGTGCTTATAAGAAAGCCATTTTACATTTGAAAACACAGATGTTTTAAAAGTAAAAGAATAGTGAAAGGATACAGATATAATAAAAATATGCTGGAATGGCTATGTTAATATCAGCACATTTAACAGCAAATATTAGTAACAGGCACAGAGGGTTACTTCATCATTATGAGAGGTCAATTCTTCAAAAGGATATTACAATCCTAGATATTTATACACCTATAACAGATCTCCACAGTAAATGAATATAAAACTGAAAGGGGAATTAAAAAAATCCACAGTTATAGTGGGAGATTGCAACACCTGTATCTCAATAATTAATGGAAAAATAGACAGAATCAGTAAGAATATAGAAAACTTTAACCATACCATCAACCATTTAGATCTAACTGGAATTTATAGAACAAAATGCACATTGTTGGCAAGTGCATAAGCCCTTTCTTTCTACAAATTTTGAGAATTTTTTTCAATTCTGGGATATTTTCTACTATTATGTCTTTGAATATTTCCTCTACTACTTTTTTTTTCTTCTTTCTGGAACACCTATTAGTTGCATCCTGGTTCTCTAGAAATCTCTATTTTTTCTAACTCTTTGATATTAGTTTCTTTTGTTTTGTTTTTGCTCTTTCTAAATATCATCTCAACGTTTATTTCAGCCCTCCTATTGCAATTTTATTTAAGAAATAATCCTTAGTTTTCATGAAGCCTTCTTTGTTCTCTAACTGTTCTATTCTCATTGTTAACTAGTAACAGTCTGGGTTTTTTACTTTTAAAAAGAATATAATATTGTCTCAGTTCTCTGTGATATAAATTAAGATTCTTTTGCAGTTCTCATTTTTAATTTTGTAATTTTTGTTTTGTTTTTCTGTAGTTGACTTTACTCACATGCCCCTTGGAATGCCCACTCATTTGTAAATGAATGCTCTACTGCTTGATTGGAATAGCTGGTATGCTTTTCTCTGATATCACTAGGCTCTCTGAACGAGGGTCCTGACAGAAAGCTCTTTGTATGTGGACAAGGTACATTGACTGGCAGATTCCAGCTACAATTTGGGGTGGGAGAGGGAGGCCTGTACAGCAATGAGTTCATTAACAATGCCGAGATATCTGTCTCTTCCCCCATTCTGGCTTTCCATGCTGTGGATTGTGTGCTCCACCCTGACTCATCTGCACAGAGTGACCTAGACTCTGGATCCCTCTGCTGTCGGTTTTTCACACAGTTGTCCCTCTGACTTCAACAAATTCACCCTGTCACTGGCCTGCAGATACCCTTCTCCCTTATTTGCATGCATTCAATTAACTTGCTCTTTTGTACAATGTTTCCTGCTTTATTCTAAGCTATGACTGGTTAACAGGCAAATATGAGCCATACCAAACACAAACCTGATGACACTGTTTTCTGAAATAATAAGTGATGATCATTTTTCTTGGGTTAGTATTATGCTTCCATGCCTGGCTCCAAAAAAACTGCGTTTTAGTTGCAGGTCATCTGCAAATTCCAAATAACAATTAGCTCTTTAAAAATAAAACATAAATTAATTTCTGCCAAGGTGAGAGAATATTAGAACTTTAACTGGAACAGTTGATCAGATTCAAAAGTATCTTTTATAAATTATGTTCTCTGAGGCTACCTCTGTCTTAACACTTAGTGTTCTTTCCTAAGTCATGTTTTGGGGTTGCTATATAGAATGGTAAGAATAGAGAAAATTAAGTAAGATATAGCTATACTAAATATACATGGTTTTAAAAAGTCAATTGTAAAAATTATTTTAAAGTTATCCTTTTTTGGTGGAATGAATCATCCTAACAATCAGAATTATTTCTTTGACTTTGGTTATTCAATTATTATGATCACAATTAATGAAAAATTTCTGGTTAAAAATGTGTTTAGCATAATAATATTAGCAGTAGAAAGGGAATTCGGCTAGCAGGTATGAGACTGCTTTTTGATTTCATCTCTGTTAATGATTCATTCTTGCTACTTTGCTAAACAAATGCTAATTTTATCAAACGAAATCATGTCAAAATAGCCTGAGAGCTATCATTTGTTACGTGAACAAAAATTTTATTACTCTTGTTACTATTGTTAATTTTACTATTAAGGACATAATTTTACAGGACTGATATTTTTCTGTTTCCATACATACATATTTTCAAACTAGTGCAATTACTATATCAGGCATATGATATTTATATTAGAGATAAAATAAAATTTGTTATATTTTTCTATAATTAGGTAGTAATTGAGAATTGTCCACCAGGATCATACAAATATAGGACATTCCACAAGTATTTAGGCCAAACTAGTCATTTTTTTTTCTTTTTTTCCCTGTACATTTTGATACATTCTGCTTTTTTAGATTTGTAGCCCAAGTTAGATTGATGAAAATAATTGGCACAATAGTAGGACATTTAGAGCCAGACTGCCTGAATTTAACTCCTGACTCACTAGTCATGTGACTTCACAAGGTACTTAGCTTCTCAGCCTTCCTTTCCTCATCTGTAAAATGTGGACAAGCATATCTAGCCCCATGGGTGGTGGTGAGGTGTGAATAAATTAATCCATGGGCAACTTTCAGAAGATTCCTGACACAAGGTAAGTACTTAAGCTATTCGTACTCTTGTCCATCATTATATTTGTTGTGGAGTAAATTACCTGAAAACGATTCCGTATAAATAGTGTACAGAGGAATTCTCATAAAGACTTTATTGGTGATTAATCAACTTGTAAGCTATTCCCATCTGAATAAATACCTTAAGCTAAGATAATCAGCATAGTTTCCTCACTGGTGCAATTGCAGTTGTTTTGAGCATTACTAGAAAGAGTGGGGTGGTAGATCTTGCCACTTTTGCATAAATAGGACACAGGAAACTATGTTCCCAGGCACTGTGCCTGTGGACCCTGCAACTCCCCTTCAGGTTGCATCTTGCCACCTGACCAGGTATAAGTCCTGGCAGTTGAGCCTGCCATTAGCATCTGGGGTGTCTCCTTCCAGGGGAGCCTTTCAAACAATGTATTCAAGGATTCTGAGGGCAGTCAGTATGGACCCTACACCAGCTCTCGACTCCATATCTGTATTTTTTTTTTTTTTTTAATTTTTGCGGTACGCGGGCCTCTCACTGTTGTGGCCTCTCCCGTTGTGGAGCACAGGCTCCGGACGCGCAGGCCCAGCGGCCATGGCTCACGGGCCCAGCCACTCCGCGGCATGTGGGATCCTCCCGGACTGGGGCACGAACCCGCGTCTCCTGCATCGGCAGGTGGACTCTCAACCACTGCGCCACCAGGGAAGCCCCATATCTGTATCTTTGACAGAATGTGCACTGAAACCTGCTTTCACTGTAGCTTATTTTGGGATGCCAAGGCTGTATGATGGCTGATGCTTACCAAAATAACCTGCCATTTACCACAGCACCAAATTGCTGGGAACCATCTAGCCGCTTTACCAGCCTCCATGCCAGGAACTTTGCTCACAGGATCTCAGGGAATTTTCATAGATGCTCTGAAAAGTTAGTGGTACCATTTTTCATTTTATGGAAAAGGAGTCTATGGTCAGGGAGAAGTGGTCGTGTCACAGGGAAATCAGGTTAGTGAGCGACACAGCAGGATTGGAACACAGTTCTGGCCCGAAGCCCTAAGTCCTTAATCAGTGCACTGTTTATTAGTCACACAATGCTGATACCTCATCGGCTATTTTATAGCTTCTTAAACAGTGGACTTTTGTCACCACTAATGTTAAACAGATTATATGATATACATAGATCAGCTGCTATGTTTCTATGAACATACACTTTTATTTTATTAAGCTGCTGCTCTCTGAACATACTTTATTTTTTTCCCCAAAATGGTACTTTTTACTGATTCATGTGGCACATTCATTCACTTTAATTGTTGTTGCTGTGGTTATCTGCTTCCTTAGAGATGTTTCAACTCATCTTAGTTTGGACTAGGGTACTATTCTTAGTAAATCGTTAAGTAGCTGAAAAGTCTTTCTTTTTCAATCATTGAAAGCAAGACAGAGTAGTTCTTGGCCCAGCGTCATTCAATTAATTCAAGTGGGATAGATTTGGGAACACCTCCAACTGTTTTCTTTAACACCAGCTTTATGCTGCACAGAAGGAAATGATTGATTTTGCTGTTATATTCTCTCTTGTACACAACAAGAAAACTCTATGGAGCATTTTCACAATGGCCTAACCCATATCTTCTTTGCTAGTCATTCTTGACTTATCTTGACAATCAGATCATTTAAAGTATCCTTTTTTTTTGCTAGAAATTCTATTCAGGGTTTTGTGAAGCAAAACCATCGAATAGATTTCCCACTAGTACAAATAAAATGTGTTAACTATGAAACCTCCATCTAGTTAGCATTTGGAGGAATGTGAAAGAGGAGGAAAATTATGTTTTCTTGTTCTCAAAAATATTACAGGAGAATGCAGCAATAATTTTTCATTTGTATGAGTGGAAAATCAGAGGAATAGGTGAATCCTGACAAAAAATCTATGTTTAAAGTAATCTATATTTAAAGATATTTCAAGCAACTGGAATTTATTTAAGGCTGTATGGACTGATGGTGTCGTTAAATTAAGTCTTTAGCATTTGCTTAAATGCTGAATGTATCATTAAAAACAACCCTACGGTATAAAGCTACTTAAGCTACTTACACAGAAAGTATTTGCCAGTGGGTATAGTGTGTGTGTGTGTGTGTGTGTGCACGTGTGTGTGTGTAAAAGTAATTATCCTGGTTAATTTTATTTTTTTACAGAAAATATTTAAGTCAATCACCT
Source organism: Monodon monoceros (assembly GCF_005190385.1). Classification (NCBI taxonomy): domain Eukaryota; kingdom Metazoa; phylum Chordata; class Mammalia; order Artiodactyla; family Monodontidae; genus Monodon; species Monodon monoceros. Next base: position 20,686,064 of record NW_021703782.1, on the reverse strand, counting down.
GAATGCCAATTTGATCTTATCCCATTGAAAATTTGAACAAGAACCCAAGAGGCTTTGAAAAATGATTTTATTTAAGTGGTGTGGCATCTCCTAGCTAAGCTAGGAGTTTGAACAAAATTGGACAAAGAGAAAATAATGTTTGAAATCATGATGCCTTACTTTCATATGTGTCATATAACCTCAAGTTATATGAGAAAGTGAGAATAATGGAATTGGGTACCTTTACTTCTTAGACAATTAGCTATTTTACAAAACATTGATTTTCATCTAAATGTGTTAATTTTTAAAGTTTTCTATTTTAATCATCTTGCAAAAATCAATCAAATAGGGATATAATAGAGTGGCTTGCAGTAGAGCAACTTTCCCACTGAAAAAAACTAGAAAATTTGCATGAAAATATACAAAACTTCTCTTTGAGGCAGCCAGGACCTAAGGAGCCAGATCCAGAGGGTTGGGCATCTCACATAGGTGAGCTAACTGCATGCAAATCCCTTTCCTCTTTCAAGCATTTCCCAAGTCCTGACATTGAGCCAGAGATTGAAAAGCCTGACAGAGAGAGGCTATCAGGAGTCAGAGTTGCTGTCAGAGATATTCAGTCAGATGGGGGCAAAGGGTGATAACACTTGGGAGTCAGTTTGCCAAAGCCACCTGGAATTAAGGGACCAAGGTCCCAAAGACAGTCAACACAGACATTCCCTCAAGGCAAGTGCTGGTTGAGCTGCACAGAGCAAGAGGACAAGAAGACAAACAGAAAGAATCTAAAAAGGCAGAATAGGGGAAATAAATGTAGAGGAGATTAAGAAAATTAGACAAGGGTTCATGGGAAACACAACATGTTCTTGGTTTGTTTTGTGAATTACAAATTTTTTTTCTCAGTTTATTTATGTCTTTGGCTTTACAGTTTTACATATGATGGCTTTTGCTTGGAGAAATTTTTGAATATTATATAATCAAGTATATTTTCTTTTACATTATGATTTCTAGGTCTTATTCATACTTAGAATGTGTCCAATCATAGGTTCAAAAAAGTCTCCACACTTCCTGATATTAGATATAATGCATGAACCCACCCTTTGTGTTTTCCCCCAAGGTAGTTATACATTTATGTCAGCACCATTTATCAAATAATTCATTTTTCTGCCCATCCATGATTTGAAATGACACTTTTATCATATACTAAATTTCTGTGTAATTTCTTGTATTTCTGAATTTTCAATTAGATTAATCTTTCAGTTCACTTATGGGTCAATACCATGTGTTTCTTTTAATACATTTTTATTTTTAAATAGGTTAAAATTTACAGATATTTACAGAAATACTACAGAGTTCCCTGTGCCATTCACCCAGTTTCTCCCAATGATAGTATGTTCATAACAATAGCACACTGTTAAAATAAGTAAGTTGATATTGGGGGAATACTATTAACTTCAATACAGATATTATTCACATTTCACCATTTGTTGGGGAGGAGAGTGTATAGCTCTATGAAATTTTATATATTGCGATAACATGCATAGATTCATGATCACCAAAATTAGGATACTGTTCTAGCAACACACACCAAAAAAATCCTCAGGTTACCATTTATTTGTCATACCTACTCCCAGTTCTAACACTGGGCAACCACTGATCTGTTCTCCACCACTGTAATTGTCACCTCAATAATATTATGTACATGAATCATACATTATACTACATGTTCTTTTGTAATCAAACTTTTGAGGTAACTGTAGATTCACATGGAGTTGTAAGAAATAAATGTTCCAGGCATTCTTTACCCAATTTCCCCCAATGTCAGAATCTTACAAAATACAAGGTCTCAAAAGAGGATATTGACAATGATTCAATCCACTGACCTTATTCAGATTCCCTCACTTTTACCTGTACTTATCTGTGTGTGTATATACCTCTGTGCATAGTTGTATGCAATTTTATGTCATGTGCAGGTTTGTGTATTCATCACCACAGTGAAGATACAGAACAGTTCCATCAACACGAGGATTTCTTGTGTTGCCCTTTTATAGTATTACTTACCTCCCCTATACTTGCCCCTCCTCCTTCTCTAAACCTTGGAAAAAACTACTCTATTCTTCTTTTATAAAATTTTATCATTTCAAAAATATTATATAAATGATATAAATGGAATCATATAATATGTAACTTCTTTGGATTGTTTTTATTCACTCAGCATAATTCCCTGAAGATTCACCTAAGTTGCAAGCAGAATAGTGTATTCCTTATTATTGTTGAGTAGAATTCCAAAGGATGGATACATTATAATTTGACCATTCACTCACTGAAGAACATCTGGGTTGTTTCTAATTTGGGGCAATTATGAATAAAGCTTTTATGAACATCTGTGTACAGGTTTTTCTGTAAACCTAAGTTTTCATTACTCTGAAATAAATACCAAAGGATGCAATTCTTAAGTCATATGGTAACTGACTGTTCAGTTTTATAAGAAACTGGCAAAATGTTATGAGTGGTTATACCATTTTACCTTCCCATCAGCAATTTATGATGTTGCATTTCTCTGCATCCTTGCCAACATTAGATGTTGCCATATTTTTATTCTGATAGGTGTGTACTGATATCTCAGGTTTTTTTCGGTACATGGGCCTCTCACTGTTGTGGCCTCACCCGTTGTGGAGCACAGGCTCTGGACGTGCAGGCTCAGGCGCCATGGCTCACGGGCCCAGCCTCTCCACGGCATGTGAGATCTTCCTGGACCAGAGCACGAACCCGTGTCCCCTGCATTGGCAGGAGGACTCTCAAGCACTGCGCCACCATGGAAGCCCTCAGTGTGATTTTAATTTGCATTTCCCTGACAGGTAATGATGCTGAACATCTCTTCATGTGCTTGTTTATCACCCATATATCACTTTGTCATTATCTCATTTTCTAATAAGATTGTTTTTACTGTCAAATTTTGAGAGGTCTATATGCATTCTTTCTACACGCTGGTCCTTTGTCAGATTTGTGGTTTCTAAATATTTTCTCCCAGCCTATAGCTTGTCTTTTCTTTCTATTAAGATGAGCTATCACTAAGCAAATTTTTTTTAATTTGAATGTGATAAATTTATCATTTTTCTTTTTGTGACTCATGCATATGGGGTCAAGTTTAAAAATTCTTTGCCAGTCTTACATTCCAGAAAAATTTCTCTTATGTCTTTTTAGGTAAACTTATAGTTTAACATTTTACATTTGAGTTTGTGCTGTATCTTGATTTAATATTTGTATAAGATGAAAGGTTTAGGTTGAAGTATTTTTGTTTGTTTTTTGCGTTTTTTGTTTTTACTGTGGATGTTTAGTTTCTCCAACATCATTTGCTAAAAAGATTACCCTTCCTCCACTGAATCATTTTTGCACCCATGTCAATAATGAGTTGGGAGCACTCACTTCCGGTCTGGATAAAATTCTATAAACTCCTCTTTTTCTCCTCCCCACTGATTACAACTACGTGCTCTGGAAATAATGCAAGAGGCAACTACATGTGAATTCTGAATGGAGGAATGAGGAAGGTGAACTGCTTTGGGGTACCAAGAAAAGGAAAAACACAGCATCAGGGGTCTTCCATTTCCCCACCCAACATAAGAAGTTTGTTCAATTCTAGTGTTTCTTAACAAAAGAAGGCAGCTTCTACAGGCTTATTCCTCCCCAAGATGCAATGGGAGTCCTGAACATAACAGCAGGTGCACCCAGAATCACTGGCAAGGGGAATGATGGGTGAGCCCCACTAATGTTAAGCAGCCAGGGGTAGTGTTCTTCTTTACTGCCAGACCCAAGACTCCCTCCGCCACTGAGCAGTACAAGGGTGTCCAGAGGCACAACTATAAGTGTCCAGTACAGGAAGCTGCTTTGTCTCCATAGACCTGACACTTAACTCTGCCATCCAGGAACAGAGTAGTCAAGGGGCACTGTCCAGAGGTATCCTGCCAGAACAAGCAACCCTAGACTTGACATGCATTCTCCATGCCCCATGAGTAGGGAGGATCCTACCACAGCAAGCTCCCAGTTAAGGAATCTCTTCATCTCCATAGACCTGGAGACCTCCTCCCACACTGAAAGACACTGGGTGGTCTGGCTGGGGAAAACCCCATCTGACCCCTCACACATGATCGGCAGAGCTAAAAGGATGCCCCTGTGGTACCAAGTAATCAAGGAGACTAAAATAGGACCACAGAGGCTCTGAAAATTTAATTGACTTTAGAATCACAGGCCACAAAATAGACAAGGAATTTCATGCTAAACTTAAAAAGGGTAACTATTTGTTAAAGTAAAACATTTAGAGAGTACCAAGAGTCTTCCAGAATCACAGACAAAATTTCCAGGATCTAAAAAAAAAAATAAAAATCACCCATTATACAAGGAACCAGAAAAATCTCAGCTTGAATGTGAAAAGACAATCAAATGATACCAACACTGAGAACAATCAGATATTGGAATTATCAGACAAGAATTTTTAAGTACCTGTCATAAAAGTGCTTAAACAATCAATTATAAATATTCTATAAAAAATAGAAAATCTCAGCAATGAAATAGAAGTAATAAAACAAAACAAAACAAAGACCCATGTTTTGAATTACTCTTTGTTGGAGTAAGAACAACCAAAAATCTCCTCCTCCATAAAAATAATGAGAATATTGGCAAAATAAAAATAGTTAAAATCAGTATGATCAATATGTAGAAATTAACCAAATGCTTGTAACAATCTAAGGTGTGTTTATTCAAGAAATGGTGGAATTGCTATAAGAACAGTGAGCTTTATGGTTCTTTGATTCAAATTCCACTCTCCTTATCTTCACTGTAGCCTTGAATGCCAACAGTTTTGTAACCATGATAGTCATGAAAACAGGAGGCTTACTAGCCAGTTGAATGATAAAATTGGGTTTGGTGTTCCCCAAAAGCCCATCCCCAGAAAATTTTTACCACTTAAACTGTCTGGCAGTTACCTAAAAACCCTCACTCACAGGGCTTGTCTTTATTTGATCTGACTCAGAGTCCACTCAGGGAGAATCGTCTTTTAGCCCAGGACAGTTAGTCAAAACAATTAGTGACAACTGTTTTATATCACAACTGCTAATGGCATTGGTAACCATAAGACAAATGAGCAGCTGACTAAAAAACTTATAAGAAACACCTGGGGAATAGGGTGTTTTGAAAAGTTCCAACATATACCAGAAATCTAGCAGGCCACATGCATATATAGTGCTGTGTGCATGCCCAGGAGAGACATGAGATGTTCCTGAGATTTCACCTCTGGATGACCTTGTGGCTCTATGCAAGCAGAAAATAAAGACTAAGGTAGAGTTATAACTGCAGGAATATTGATGGTGTGTCACAATACACACATACCTGAGACAGATCCTCAGCAAAGTCCAAGAAACTTATTTTTGCAAGGCTTTTAAGAAAATCTCTGTCCAATTATTAGCTTATCTCTAAACTAACCAGAGACTTCAGCTGCCACACAAAACGAACACAGACTTTATAGTATTTGTTCAGAAAACTCACTACTAAACAAACAAACAGTAGTAACAACAGCATTGACAAACAGCAGTGACAAGGAATCCTGGGTAGGTGAGAGGTCTGATTTCCAGAGTGGTCATATTATATTATTTAATATGTCCAAATTTTAACAGAAAAATTATGAGACATGTAAACCATGGCTCATATTCAGAAATAAAATAGTAAGAAAAATAGTCCTTGAGGAAGTCCAGATGTCAGACATACCAAAACTTTTAAATCAGCTATAAATATTTTCAAATAGAGATGATGTCTAAAGAACTAAAAGAAAGTATGAGACCAGTCTCACATAGAGCATATTGATAAAGAGAAATTGAAAAAAAATATAGAAATTCTGGAGTGGCTCAATAGTAGATATGAGCTGACAGAAGAAAGAATAATCAAACTTAAAGATGTGGTCATTATAATTATCCAGTCTAGAAACTAAAAGAGAAAAAAGAGTAAATAAAAATGAAGAGAACCTCAGACACTGGTGGAACACTCTCAATTGGACCAACATACACATAATAGGAGGCTTGAAATGAGAGGAGAGGAAAAAAGAGTGTAGAAGGAATATCTGTAGAAGTAATGGCTAAAAACTATTCAAATTTGATGAAAATATCAATCTATACATCCAAGAAGCTCAATGAACTCCAAGTGAGATAAACTCATACCAAGACACTTAACAATTAAACTGTTGAAGGACAAATGAAAGAATCTTGAAAGTAGCAAGAGAGAAGTGACCCATTACATACAAGGATCCTCAGTAAGGTTAATAGCTGATGATCTATTGGAAACTATGGAAGCCAGAAAGCAATGACTGGCACATGCAAAGTGCTGAAAGGAAAGAGATCAAACAAGAATTCTATATTCACCAAAATTATCTTTCGAAAACAAATGAGAAATTAAAATGTTCTCAAATAACCAAATACTAAGGAAGTCTGTCACTAGACAATATACCCTACAAGAAATACTAAAGGAAGTCCTTCAGGCTCAAAAGAAAGGACACTAGCCAGTAACTCAAATCCACATGAAAAAATGAAGAATACTGGTAAAGATACCACCCAGGCAAATACAAAAGACAATTTAACCTATTTTGTTTGTAACATTTTTCTCTCCTACGTGATTTAAAAGGCAATTGAAGAAAACAATATTATAAAACTGTGTTGGTGAGCATATGATGTATAAAGAGCTAATTTGTATAATGATAATAACTCAAAGGAGGGGGAACAGTATTATATAGGAGCAAAACTATTATGTACTAATGATATTAATTTGGCATTACTTAAAATAAGACAGTTATAAATTATGTTAATTGTAATCCTCAAGGCAACCAATAAGAATATAAATTGAAAAAATATATAGTAAAAGAAACACCAAAAGAATTAAGTGGTACACTAAAAAATACCTATTTAACACAAAAAAGACAGTAGTAATGAAGGAACAAAAGCAGACATAAAACATGTAGAAGACAAATAGCAAAATGGCAGATGCAAAACATACTTTAAACATAATTACATTAAGTCTAAATAGTCAGATTGGATTTTTTAAAAAGGTATGATCCAGCTATATTTTTCCTACAAGAGACATAGATTTGATTCACAGACACATATATATTGAAAGTAAAATAATGTAAAGGAAAAATGTGAATATTAACCATAAAAATGTTGGAGTGACTACATATATCAGACAAAATAAACTTTTAAAAATATTACTTGAGATAAAGGCATTTATTATGATAAAAGGATAAGTTCACCAGAAAGATATATCAATTATAAACTACATGAATCTAATAATAAAGCCTTAAATATATGAATCCAAAATTAAAAGAATTGAAGGGAGAGATAGACAATTTAACAATAATAATTGGAGATTTCAGTACTACATTTTTCATAATAAGTAGAGTAATTAGAAAAAAGTACTACAAGGAAATAAAAGATTTGAATAATACCACACACCAACCAGATCTAACAGACAGTTTTAGAATTCTCCACCTAACAACAGAAGAATAGACATTCTTCTCAGGTACACATGGAATATTCTCCAAGATAGACCATATATTAGGCCATAAAACAAGTATTTGTAAGTTTTAAAGGATTGAAATCATACAAAATATTTTCTCTGATCACAATGGAATTAAGCTAGAAAGCTTTGATAGAAGAAAAATTGAAAATTTCACAAATGTGGGAATTAACTACTTGTTCCTAAATAACTAATGAGTCGAGAGGAAATAAAAATGGAAATTAAAAAATACTTATTAGTGAAAAAGAAAACACAGCATACCAAAATTTGAAATGCGGCTAAAGCAGTGCTTCAAGGAAAATTTGCAGATGTAAACAGCTATATTTTAAGAAGAAGAAAGATCTCAACTCAATAACCTAGCTTTCCACCTCAAGATAAGTAAAAAAATAAAGCAAATAAACTCAAACCAAGCTGAAGGAAGAAATACTAAAGATCAGATCAGAAATAAATGACAAGAGAAACTAGAAAACAACACAGAAAATCAACAAAACCAAAATTTGTTTTTTTTTTTTAGTATCAACAAAATTGACAAAAGCTTACCTATGTTGACCATGGAAAAAGAGTTTGACTTGCAAGACAATTCAATACAGAAAGAACAGCTTTCTTCCAGAAATACTGCTGGATATCCCCATGCAAAAGAATGAAGTTGGATCCTTACCTTATATCATTTTCAAAAATTAACTCAAAATAGAAAAAAAGAAAACCTAAATTTAAGAGCTAAAACTATAAAAGTCTTGGAAGAAAACATACAGGCAAATATTTATGACTTTGGATTGGGCAACAGTTTCTTAAATATGTCACTGAAATCACAGGCAATAAAAGAAAAATTTGATAATTTGGGCTTCATTAAAATAAAAAAACCTTTGCACATCAAACAGTACTTTCAAGAGAGTGGAAAGACCAACCACAGAATGGGGAAAGATACGTGCAAATCACTTATCAGAATATATAAAATCTCTTACAACTCAATAACAGAAAGACACTTCAGCTAAATGTTGCACAAAGATCTTGAACAGATATTTCCCCAAAGAGACACAAATAGCCAATAAGTACATGTAAATTTTCAATATAATTAGTCTTTAGGGAAATAGAAATCAAAACCACAATGCAATGCCACTTCACAACTTCTAGGATGGCTATAATTTTAAAAATAATAAAATAACAAGCCTTGGCAACGGTTTGAAGAAATTAAAACCCTTATACATTGCTGATTGGAATGTAAAATCATGGAGCTACTGTGGAAAAAATTGGAAGTTCCTCAAATTTTAAACATAGAATTACCATATGATCCAGGAATTTCACTCCTAGTTATACCCCAAAGATCTGAAAACAGCAATCAGACAGACATGTATATAACAGCATATTCACAAAAGTCAAAAGGTAGAAACAACTAAAGTGCCCATCAATAGATGTATGGATAAACAATATGTGATATATATATATATATATACAATGGAATATTATTCAGCATTAAAAAGGAATGAAGTTCTATTAACATGCTACAACAGACACAACCCTTGAAAACACTACGCTAAGTATAAGTCGTCAGACACAAAAGGACAAATATTGTATGATTCCACTTATATGAAGAATAGGCAAAGTCATAGAGACATAAAGTAAATTAAAGCTTACCAGGGACTGGGGGAGAGAGGAATGCAGTTATTGCTTACATGGCACAGAGTTTCTGTTTAGGGCAATGAAAAAGTTTTGGAAGTAGAAGGTGGTGATAGTGTCACAACACTGTGAATGTAATTAATGCCACTGAAATGTGCTCTTAAAAATGGTTTAAATGGCAAATTTCTTGTTTATGTATTTCACAATAAAACGATTCAGCTAGTGTGATTCTTCCCAGTTCATTATTTTACAAAAATATTGATCTCTCTCATTTAATATTAATTTTAGAATCAGCTTGTCTGTATCTAAAAAAGAATCTTGCTGGGATTTTGATAGGAATTTCATTAAACCTATAGATTAATTTGAAGAGAATTGACATATTTACTCTGAAGATGAACACAGTATGTCCGTTCAAGTCTTCTTTGATTTACTTCATTAACATATTATAGTTTCCACCCTACGGAATCTGTAACAGTTTTGTTAGATCTACACTAAGGTATTTCCTTTTTAATTTTTTAGTCATTGTAAAAGGCATAGTGTTTTTTATTTTTGTTTCCAACTTTCTATTGCTAGTATATAAAGAGAAGATTAATATTTGTGTGTTGACGTTTTATTTTGCAACTCTGGGGGGTTGTTTGTTTGTTTGTTTTAATAGAACCCTTGGAATTGTCTATGTAGATAATAACGTCATCCGTAAATAAAGACAGTTTTGTTTCTTACTTTCCAATCTGTATACCTTTCATTTTCTTTCTTTGCCTTATTTCCCCAGCCAGTACTTCCAGGACCCTATTGAATATGAGTGGTGAGAGCAGACACTTAGCAGTTCAGCTGGAGCTAAGCCACCAGGAGTCAGAGTAGTCAATTAGAGTAGTCAATTAAGCAATAGGCAAAAGTGAAAGTATCAGTCAAGTCTTTAACTACTTATTGTAATAGTATATGCAATAGCCTAAACTAGAGAAAACCTCAATATTTTCCCTACTCTGTTCCCATGGAATGGCCCACCAGTTGAGGTCAAGTGGATCATCACAGACCACAGATGTGGCAGTCATCTCACCACTGAAAAAGGAGACCCCAACAAAAGGCTCTGGTATTTTTATGAACCCTGGAACAGGGGCCAGGGAGAGAGGAAAGTACTAGGAGTAGAAAAGACTGAGTTGTGAGTCAGAGTGGAGAAAAGTGTCTTCTGGCTTCCCCTGGGTCCCATAAGGAGACCTTTACAGAGATCCCTGAGGAAAGCCACCATGGAAAGCCTCCAAATGAAGGTTCTGGTCTGGGGTGTAGACATGGATAGAAGCATGGCTGATTGGACAGGGGGCTCTGAGGCTTTGACCCTTCATAGACCTCAGTGCACTGGCTGTGCACCAAGTCTGGGGTGTGTATTCCTGTCTATGATCAGGCTTAAGAAATCACACAGGATTGTGGCCTATCATTGGACTCTTTAACTCTGCTCTGATTTTCTTGAGACCTGAGTAAAAACCAGGGTATTTTTATGGACCTGAATAGGTTAGACTTTGAAGGGCTGTGCTAAGAACTAGGTAAATGGTTTGAGACAACAGGGACCAAGGCTTTGATCAAAATCACTCTAATTAGAATCAGGCCTGCCTTGAGTGTCATTATGAGACATGAGGGTTAATGGGTTACTAAACCAGGAAATATGTCTCCTAGACTATCTGGGTCTACTGTACAGAGTTAGGCAGCTTTTAAAATTCTATTGTTTGAACCTTTATTACTTGGTCCAAGGCAATAATACAGTCCCAGCTTGAGCTGGTCAGGAGGTTGGTTCTGATGTGACTGTCCCCATGGGCTAATTGATGTCATGACAGTCACGTATACACAAAAGGAGTTGATCCCAGAAGTCACAGCAGGACCCTCTCTTTGGAAATAAAGAGTTTTTAATGTCAAGGTAACCCAGATAGAACATGTATTAATTAGGTAGCCGGGTTCACAGTTTTTAATGTGGCCTTTTGTCATGGGAACTCTTGTCCTGGGCTTTTCTGTCTAGTCTGAATATTTTAGTCTCTAGTTTTAGAGTCACACATGAGGCAGTCTGTTTGAACCTGTTCTGTTTGTCTGACATCAGTTTATCTACCTCACTAGTGTAGATAGCATTTGGAGGTGTTTGATGTGGAACATGCAAGAGCGGGGTCATCATCTGCTGTCTCAGTCAGTGTTATCAAGTTGACGATAGGCTCAGCCATCAGCCTGAATCTAAAGGACTCAAGGCAGAAGAGGGAGTTTGGTTTGGTTTGGTTTTTAAGGAGGAGAGAAAAGCTTCCAAGAGTGGCTCTACAAAAGCAAAGATCATTAAAGTCTTTTTTCCTCCTCCACATCTTTCTAAGTGTCAGTATTTTGTGTTAGTTGTTATTATTGGTGTGCCTTATTTAGCAATCAAAACTTTATTAAGTTTCTAAATTAATTTTTAATTTTTTTGGACTTTTTGTTTAGAAGGGTTGTGTGTAAGAGGGACAAAAAGGTTTTACAGAAAAACATTTTTATATAACTTAAAAAGAAAAACACATCATATTGAAGAATTGCTTAGCATAACAGTTTGAATTTTTAAAAGATTTTAAATGAGTTTCCAGAGCTTCCATAACCTCTCATTTTTTTTGTTATTTAAAAGCCATTTAGTGCTCTATTTGAGTCCTTAGAAAGGGATGGAAGGGGATGGAAGTCCCTTGCAGGGCCTTCACATGGAGACCAAGATGTCACAAACTCTAAACAAGGGTCATAAAATGGAAGGGAAGGATGGAAGGGAGGGGCAGTCTGATCCAATGTGTGGCTCAAATGAGAAGTCCTTTTTTGGGGAACTGTTGTATTGAGCCCCCAGTCTGGTCACCTGAGATGTGCAGTCTGGGTTGGGATTATTTGTCTCCTTTTATCAATCACTTAAGACTGCCCTTTACTTGTCTATGAAAACATTCAATGACCCAGCACCTTGTGGGTGACATGGAGCATGGAGATTTTTCATGTCTCATAACTGGGCTGTTATCAGATGCCATGTGTTCAGAAAAGTTGAATAGGTGTGGTCTTGTAGGGCCTGGATAGTACAGCCTGAAAATATATCAGGGCTCCTTTTGCTGGGTAGCTGGGAGAGCCTTCCCTAGGTCATGAAGCTCTGTCCACTGTGCTGAGTGCTCCTTCCCACACTCAGTTAGGGACAGGTCTCTCTTATGTTGGAGGGCAGGTTCACCCCATTGCAGCCAGATGGAAGTTAATTAGGAGGAGCCATCAGTGAACCAGGCCCATGTGTGGGAAGAGAGGTCTGTATATCCCGGCTCCCAGTGGGTCAGTAGAGGCAGTAGAGGGGCAAGGTGCCAGGGAGGCAGAAGGGCACCCAAGACCTTTCCATGGAATTGCAAAAACCTGGCTAAGCTGAGTCTTGCCTGCTGTTGCAAGTACTATTTCTACTTTATAATGGAAGATTCTTGAGCTGCCTCCACCAGCAATTTGAGGCTTGTTTAGACCTACAGCATGATTGGGGTGTTTGATTTTAAGATTATTTCATATCCATGGGACCTGTGCTCAGCATTTGCTACAGCCCAATAAGAGGTCAATAATTGTCTCCCAAAGGCTGTGTACTTTTTAGTTGACTCCAGCATTTTACACATCTAAAATTTCAATGGGCACCTCTGGCCTGGGGTGGTATTTTTGTTATAAGCTCTAAAAGGTGAACTGGGAGGTTAAAAAGACTGTAGCCCAAATGGTAAAATAGGTCAGTGGGCCCTGAAGAAGCATGGCCTGGGTGGCCCATTGGAGGGTGTCCAGGAATTTTATTTGGGTATCAGGTTCTTGCATTTAGTCTATGCTAAAGGATAAACACATAAGATTCTATCTCCCTGTGGTACTTTTCTGTCTCATACTCAAAGAAGGGTTGTCTTTCTGAGCCTGTGTTTTCAGAAGTAGAATAGAAAGTAGTATGGACGGAATGGCAGGGACATATCAAACATCTCAATTCAATATTGTTACAACAGATTATTTCTTCATCCATTCTGCTGTGCAGGAGACCTAAGCACACTTTATGTCCTTGGTGTTCTGAACACTTAGCAGTTTATACTTCATGTGTAAGCAGGTTTTGGCCCCTATACACTGCATATTTGTAAGTGGCAACACCAGCTGACTAGTATCAGCAGCTGCAGAGCTGAGTGTCATCCATTTTATCTATTTCATCCTGCCTACAGCAGTTTTCCTTGGTTAGTGTGTTTGTGTGATTCCTTATTCAGCTCTTCTTTCTTGGTGCTTTGAAATTCAGGGCTAAGAGATGCTCCAGACCTTGCAATTTCTTTTTTTTTTTTTCAGATCTTGCAATTTCAATTAAGGAATCAAGGTTTTAGATGCTCATATATGCACAATTATTAGTCCTGATCTACGAAAATGCATCCTCTAAGAGTGTAAACCTTAAATTTGGTCCAAATTTCATGTATTTCATAGATACTCCTTACTTTTTATATTTGGGGTTTTGTTGTAACTGTTTCCTACTTTATTGGATTTTTTTTTGCTTTTTTATTTTGAATTGAAGTATTTATTTATTTTTTAACAGCTTTATTGAGGTGTAATTGATATATGAAAAACTGCACATATTTAATGTGTACAGTTGGATAAGTTTGAACATATGCATACACCCATGAAACCATCACCACAATCAAGGAAATAAACCTATCCATCACCTGCAAAAGTTTCCTCCTGTCCCCCTTTTTCATTTTTTAATTTTTTTGTAGTGACAGCACTTGAGATCTATTTTCTTAAAATTTTCAGTGCACAATACAGTATTGGTAACTTATAGGTATGTTGTACAGCTGATGTCTAGAAATTATTTATCTTGCATAACTGAAACTTTTTTGAATATGTTGATTTCCCCTGTTTTTATGCTTTTGGGTAGTGATTTGTTGCTTTCTAGAAGTAGGACAAATGAATCATTTCCACTCCCCATCTTAAATAAACCTAAAAACATCATATATTTTTAATCTTAAAAATATAATAATTACCTCAAAAGAAATATTGTTGAGGAGTTTATCACTTTTGTTCATCTTTTATTAATATTACCCTGGTAAAGAGAGATGCAAATAAAATTATTTTTTGCAAAAAAGACTACATAAATTACTATTCATAGATATTTAAGTACTTCAGTGTTTTAAGTGTCAAAATTGTGGCTAAGATTTATCAATTAATTATGTGTAAGTCAGTATTGTTGGTTTAATACAATGCTTGAGTTAACAAAATAACTATCAATATTAATTTACAGTTCAAGTATTTTTCATGTGAATTGTTTTCCAAAATTAAACATTAGGTGTGCTAGTTATTGCAACTTTAAGTGAATAAGGACAGAAATATTATGTATTAGATGCAAGCTTACTATATGTGAGGTACTTCATCTTCTTTACTTTACGTATTACAACAGCTCTGGGATGTAGGTATTTGTATCCATATTCTATAGATAAGGAAAGTGAGGGTCCAAGAGCTTAAGTCACATGGCCCATTTCACATAAATGAACACATAACTATAAAATTGAAAAGCTGAAAGAAACCATCACACCTGCTCTGGAACAGACTCACAGCCTCCCAACTGGTCATGTTACCCATAGTCTATTCTAAATGCAACAGTTAAATTACTGATAAAACTTAAATCAAAACCACAATGAGGGAGGCCCTTCAAGATGGTGGAGGAGTAACATGTGATGATTACCTTCCTCCCCACAAATACATCAAAAATATAGCTACATGTGTAACAACTGCTATAGAACACCTACTGAACGCTAGCAGAAGACCTCAGATATCCCAAAAGGCAAGAAAATCCCCATGTTCCTGGCCTTGCGGCTGATGGTTCTTGGTGCTCTGGCCAGGTGTCAGGCCTGATCCTCTGAGGTGGGAGAGTCGAGTTTAGGACACTGGTCCAGCAGAGATCTCCGGGGCTCTCGTAATATCAATAGACGAGAGCTCTCCCAAAGATATCCATCTCAATGCTGAGACCCAGCTCCACTCAATGACCAGCAAGCTCCAGTGCTGGACACCCCATGTCAAAGAACTAGTGCGACAGGAATACAACCCCACCCATCAGCAGACAGTCTGCCTAAAATCATAATGAGTTCACAGACACCCCAAAACACACCACTGGACATGGTCCTGCCTACCAGAAAAACAAGATCCAACCTCATCCACCAGGACACAGGCACAAGGCTCTGCCACCAGGAAGCTTACAGAACTCACTGAAAAAACCTTACCACTGGGGGCAGACTTGAAAAACAAGGGGACAATGAACCTGCAGCCTGCAAAAAGGAGACCCCAAACACAACAAGATAAGCAAAATGAGAAGACAGAGAAATACACAGCAGATGAAGGAACAAGGTAAAAACCCACCAGAACAAACAAATGAAGAAGAAATATGCAGTCTACCTGAAAAAGAATTCAGAGTAATGATAGTAAAGATGATTCAAAATCTTGGAAATAGAATGTAGAAAATACAAGAAATGTTTAACAAGGACCCAGAAGAACAAAAGAGTAAACAAACAGTGATGAACAACAAAAAAATGAAATAAAAAATTCTCTAGAAGGAATCAAGAGTAGAATAACTGAGGCAGAAGAACGGATAAATGGCCTGGAAGATAAAATAGTGGAAATAACTACCACAGAGAAGAAAAAAAGAATGAAAAGAATTGAGGACAGTCTCAGAGACTTCTGGGACAACATTAAACACACCAACATTCAAATTATAGGGGTCCCAAAAGAAGAAGACAAAAGAAAAGGACTGAGAAAATATTCTAAGAGATTATAGTTGAACATTTCCTTAATATGGGAAAGGAAATAGTCAATCAAGTCCAGGAAGCACAGAAAGTCCCACACAGGATAAGTCCAAGGAGAAACACACCAAGACACATATTAATCAAACTATCAAAAATTAAATACAAAGAAAAAATATTAAAAGCAGCAAGGGAAAAGCAACAAATAACATACAAGGGAATCCCCATAAGGTTAACAGCTGATCTTTCAGCAGAAACTATGCAAGTCAGAAGAGTGTGGCAGGACATATTTAAAGTGATGAAAGGGAAAAAACTACAACCAAGATTACTCTACACAACAAGGATCTCATTCAGATTTGACAGAGAAACAAAAATCTTTACAGACTAGCAAAAGCTAAGAGAATTCAGCATCAGGAAAGCAGCTTTACAACAAAGGCTAAAGGAACTTCTCTAGGCAGGAAACAGAAGAGAAGGAAAAGACCCACAATAACAAACCCAAAACAATTAAGAAAATGGTAATAGGAACAAACATATTGAAAACTACCATAAATGTAAATGGATTAAATGCTCCAACCAAAAGATACAGACTGACTGAATGGATAAAAAAACAAGATCTCTATATATGTTGTCTACAAGAGACCCACTTCAGACCTAGGGACACATACATACTGAAAGTGAGGGGATGGAAAAAGATATTCCATGCAAATTGGAAATCAAAAGAAAGCTGGAGTAGCAATTCTCATATCAGACAGAATAGCCTTTATTTAAAATAAGATAATACAAGAGACAAAGAGGGACACTACATAATGATCAAGGGATCAATTGAAGAAGATATAACAATTGTAAATATTTACTCACCCAACATAGGTGCACCTTATTACATAAGGCAAATGCTAAGAGCCATAAGAGGGGAAATTGACAGTAACACAAGCATAGTAGGAGATTTTAACACCCCATTTTCACCAATGGACAGATCACCTATAATGAAAATAAATAAGGAAACACAAGCTTTAAATGATACATTAAACAACATGGACTTAACTGATATTTATAAGACATTCCATCCAAAAACAACAGAATACATTTTCTTCTCAAGTGCTCATGGAACATTCTCCAGGATAGACCATATCTTGGGTCACAAATCAAACCTTGGTAAATTTATGAAAATTGAAATCATATCAAGTATGTCTTATGACCACAACACTATGAGAATAGATATCAATTACAGGAAAAAATCTGTAAAAAACACAAACACATGGAGGCGAAAGAGTACATACTAAATAACCAAGAGATTACTGAAAAAATCAAAGGGGAAACCAAAAACTACCTAGAAACAAATGACAATGAAAACATGATGCCCCAAAATCAATGGGATTCAGGAAAAGCCATTCTAAGAGGGAAGTTTATAGCAATACAATCCTACCACAAGAAACAAGAAACATCTCAAATAAGCAGCCTAACCTTCCACGTAAAGCAATTAGAGAAAGAAGAACAAAAAAACCATAAAGTTAGCAGAAGGAGAGAAATCATAAAGATCAGAAAAGAAATAAATGAAAAAGAAATGAAGGAAACAATAGCAAAGATCAATAAAACTAAAAGCTGGCTCTTTGAGAAGATAAACAAAATTGATAAACCATTAGCCAGACTCATCAAGAAAAAAGGGAGAAGACTCAAATCAATAGAATTAGAAATGAAAAAGGAGAGGTAACAACTGACACTGCAGGAATGGATCAAACAAAGGATCATGAGAGATTGCTAAAAGCAACTCTATGCCAATAAAATGGACAACCTGGAAGAAATGGACAAATTCTTAGAAAAGCACAACCTGCCACAACTGAACCAGGAAGAAATAGAAAATATGAAGAGACCAATCACGAGCACTGAAATTTACACTGTGATTAAAAATCTTCCAACAAACAAAAGCCCAAGACCAGATGGCTTCACAGTCAAATTCTATCAAGTATTTAGGGAAGAGCTAACACCTATCCTTCTGAAACACTTCCAAAATACAGCAGAGGGAGGAAAAATTCCAAGCTCATTCTACGAGGCCAGCATCACCCTGATACCAAAACCAGAAAAGAAGTCACAAAGAAAGAAAACTACAGGCCAATAACTCTGATGAACATAGATGCAAAGATCCTCAACAAAATACTAGCAAACAGAATCCAATAGCACATTTAAAGGATCATACACCATGATCAAGTGCGGTTTATCCCAGAAATGCAAGGATTCTTCAATATATGCAAATCAATCAATGTGGTAAACCATATTAACAAACTGAAGGAGAAAAAGCATATGATCATCTCAGTAGATGCAGAAAGAGCTTTCGACAAAATTCAACATCCATTTATGATAAAAACCCTCCAGAAAGTAGGCATAGAGGAAACTTACCTCAAAATAATAAAGGTCATATATGTCAAACCCACAGGCAACAGCATCCTCAATGGTGAAAAACTGAAACCATTTCCACTAAGATCAGGAACAAGACAAGGTTGCCCACTCTCACCAATATTATTCAACATAGTTTTGGAAGTTTTAGCCACAGCAATCAGAGAAGAAAAAGAAATAAAAGGAATCCAAATCAGAAAAGAAGAAGTAAATCTGTCACTGTTTGCAGATGACATGATACTATGCATAGAGATTCCTAAAGTTGCTACCAGAAAACTATTAGTACTAATCAATGAAATTGGTAAATTAGCAGATACATAATTAATGCACAGAAATCTCTTGCATTCCTATACATTAAGGTCGAAAAATCTGAAAGACAATTAAGGAAACATTCCCATTTACCATTGCAATGAAAGATAGAAAATACCTAGGAATAAACCTACCTAAGGAGACAAAAGACCTGTATGCAGAAAACTATAAGACACTGATGAAAGAAATTAAAGATGATACAGACAGATGGAGAGATATACCATGTTCTTGGATTGGAAGAATCAACATTGTGAAAATGTCTCTACTACCCAAAGCAATCTACAGATTCAGTGCAATCCCTATCAAACTACCAATGGCATTTTTCACAGAACTAGAACAAAAAATGTCACAATTTTTATGGAAACACAAAACACCCTAAACAGCAAAGCAATCTTGAGAAAGAAAAATGGAGCTGGAGGAATTAGCCTCTTGAACTTCAGACTATACTACAAAGCTACATTAATCAAGACAGTATGGTACTGGCACAAAAACAGAAAGATAGATCGGTGGAACAGCATAGAAAGCTCAGAGATAAATCCACAAGATATGGTCATTTTATCTTTGATAAAGGGGACAAAAATCTACAATGGAGAAAAAACAGCCTCTTCAATGAATGGTCCTGGGCAAACTGGACAGCTACATGTAAAAGAATGAAATTAGAACACTCTCTAACACCATACACAAAAATTAACTCATAATGGATTAAAGACCTAAATATAAGGCCAGACACTGTAAAACTGTTAGAGAAAAAACATAGGCAGAACACTCTATGTCATAAATCACGGCAAGATCCTTTTGACCCACCTCTTAGAGAAATGGAAATAAAAACAAAAATAAACAAATGGGACCTAATGAAATGTAAAAGCTTTTGCACAGCAAAGGAAACCATAAAGAAGCCAAAAAGACAACCCTCAGAATAGGAGAAAATATTTGCAGATGAAGAAACTGACAAAGGATTAATCTCCAAATTATACAAGCAGCTCATGCAGCTCAATACCGGAAAAGCATACAACCCAAGCCTAAAATAGGCAGAAGACCTAAACAGACATTTCCCGAAAGAAGATATACAGATTGCCAACAAACACATGAAAGGATGCTTGACATCACTAATCATTAGAGAAATGCAAATCAAAACTACCATGAGATATCACCTCACACCAGTCAGAATGACCATCATCAAAAATCTACAGTGAATGCTGGTGAGGGTGTGGAGAAAAGGGAATCCTGTTGCACTATTGGTGGGAATGTAAATTGATACAGCCACTATGGAGAACAATATGGAGGTTACTTAAAAAAGTAAAAATAGAACTAAAATACGACCCAGCAATCGTTTTACTGGACATATACCTTGAGAAAACCATAATTCAAAATGAGTCACGTACCACAATGTTCACTGCAGCACTATTTATAATAGCCAAGACATGGAAGCAACCTAAGTGTCCATCAACAGATGAATGGATAAAGAAGATGTGGCACATATATACAATGGAATATTACTCAGCCATAAAAGTAAACGAAATTGAGTTATTTGTAGAGAGGTGGATGGACCTAGAGACTGTCATACAGAGTGAAGTAAGTCAGAAAGGGGAAAACAAATACTGTATGCTAACACATATATATGGAATCTAAAAAATGAAAATGCTTCTGAAGGACCTATGGGCAGGACAGAAATAAAGACACAGACATAGAAAATGGACTTGAGGACACAGGGAGGGTGTATGGTAAGCTGGGATGAAGTGAGAGAGTGGCAGTGATATATATGCACTACCAAATGTAAAATAGATATCTAGTGGGAAGCAGCCACATAGCACAGGGAGATCAGCTCAGTGCTTTGTGACGACCTTGAGGGGTGGGATAGGGAGGGCGGGAGGGAGGAGATATGGGGATATATGTGTACACATAGCTGATTCACTTTGTTATACAGCAGAAACTAACACATCATTGTAAAACAATTATACTCCAATAAAGATGTTTAAAAAAAATCACAATGAGATATCACCACACATCTGTTAGAATGGTTATCATCAAAAAGTCAACAGATAACAAGTTCTGGTGAGAATGTGCAGAAAATACAACCCTTATATACTGTCAGTGGGACTATAAAATGGTGCAGCCATCATGGAAAACAAAATGGAGTTTCCTAAAAAACATTAAAAATAGAACTACCATATGATCCAGGAATCCAGTTTATGGGTATATATCTCTATAGGAAATGAAATGATAATCTTGAAGAGATAATATATACTCTAATGTTCATTGCAGCATTATTCACAGTAACCAAGACATGGAAATAAGTGTCCATTGATGGATGAAAGGATAAAGAATCTATGGTATATACATACAATGAAATATTATTGTCTTAAAAAGAATGAGATCCTGCCATTTGTCATAGCATGGATACATCTAGAGGACACTAGACTAAGTGAAATAACTCAGGAACAGAAAGACAAACACTGCATAATTCCATTCATACATCAAATCAAAGAATGTTAAACTCGTAGAAACAGAGAGTTGACTGGTGGATACCAGGGCCTGGGGTAGGGGAGCGGAGCAGGGAGATGTTGGTCAAAAGGTAAAATCTTGCATTTATAAGATAAATAAGTCCTGGAGCTCTAATTTATTTCATGATGATTAGTAATAACATATTATATGCTTGAAGTGTGTTGAGGGAGTTGATCCCATACACGAAAAAATGTAACCATGTGTGGTGATGGATGTGTTAATTAGCTTGATTGTGGTAATCATTTCACAATGTCTGTGTATATCAAAACATCACTTTGTATATCTTAAATATATACAATTTTTATTTGTGAACCATACGTCAGCATAGCCAGGTAAAAAGCCCATACAATCAGAAGGTAAAAATTTAAGTTATGTCATGTCACTATTGGGAGGCAATTCTCAGTGTTTCTTGTGTTTCTGCAAAATTTGGGCCATCTGAGCAAAGGACACACTTGAAAAACAAACAATATTTGGCCCTGGAGGTTCCTCCAGAAGCATGTAGAAACCTACCATCTCAGGGATTTCCCTGGCAGTCCAGTGGTTAAGACTTTGCCTTCCAGTTCAGGGGGTGTGGGATCAATCCCTGGTTGGGGAGCTAAGATCCCACATACCTCATGGCCAAAAAACTAAAACATAAAACAGAAGCAATATTGTAACAAATTCAATAAAGAGTTTAAAAATTGTCCACATCAAAAAAACTTAAAAAAGAAAAGTTAAGAAACCTACCATCTCAGAGATGTAATAAAAATAAAGTCCTACTACTCCCTCCCAAAAGACATCTGCTTACATTTCAGGGTAATGAATGGTCTCTCCCTTCAGACAGCAAGAAAGGCAAAACAGGATATATAGCAACCCTATAAAAGCTCATAATTGCCTAGTTTTGTGATGCACCCTACTGCCCATTCATGGAACAAAGAGCCCTGGTCCCCTTGCCTTGCCGAGCTTTGGGTATGGGGACCAGCACAAGATGCTTCTTCTACAGCTACTGACTTTGCTGTAAGTAATAAAGGTCTGTGACTCAGTCAGCACATGCAGATAACACTGTGGCAGGGTGACTCGTTAACTTGTAAGCAGAGTAAAAGCTCAGACCCTTCACAGTTTCCAACAGTCACTTTTCTCCTTAAACCCAGCTATTGTCTTCCCATCTCAAACAAAGAACCTCACAATGACTTCGCAAGGCTCCACATGACTTGGCCCCCACAAGCTGCCTTACTTACTTTCTTGCTCACTCTACTACAACAACACTGGTTTCTTTGCTGATGTTTGAACACAAAAGTCAACCTCTCACCTCCAGTGTTTTCATTTGCTGTTCCCTGTGTCTGAAAAGCCCTTTTCCCACATAACTGCACAGCCCACTCTTGCAGCAACTCAAGTCATTGTTCAAGCTTCATATTCTCAATAAGACCCTTCTCTGACCAGCTATTTACAATCGCAAACTCTTTCTCAGTGTGCCTCACCCCTCTTATCTGCTTTAGTTCTCCACATCTCACCTATTACATATTTTACTTATTTATCTAGTTTATTGTCTGCTTCCCCTCTTCAGAATGGGAACTTGATAAAGACAGGAATTTCTGTCTTCTTTACTAATTGCTGGCTGAAGCTACCACACCTAAAATAGTACCTGGCCCACAGCAGGGACCCAATAAATATTTGTTAAATGAAGTAATAAATTGATAAATCCAAATCTGTGTTGTTTTCATTTCCATACTGTCTCGTATTCTTTATTAATATCTTTGACTGAATGCAAATTAACACAACAGGAATGTCTACTTTTTAGAAAAGAAAATCATGAGCTTAAGAAATGAAATAATAATAGCAAAATATAAGGGAGAATTTTGAAAACTTTACAGAACTGAATGTTGTACATTTTGTGCAAAATTGACAATTTTGAAAACAAATTGAAACCCATTCAAAAGCACACTTGCTCTGGAAAGATCCTTCGAACCATCTTCTACAAATCAATGCAACTTCCTTCCCCAGACATTTAGGTAACATTTTGAGTTCCAAAATATTTGATATTTCATTATAAGGCAAGCTAATCAACTAGCCTCAGTGAATGGCTTAAAATTTGTTTTAGTCATCTTTTCTGGGCCGAGAATGTCCAGAAACACTTTCCTTTACAAAATATGTGATGTGAATCACTTGGAAATGATTCTCTCAATTGTCTAAAGGAGTAATTTACTAGGATTAAAGCTCCACAGGTATGAACAAGTCAGTAGGTAGGTTGATTGAGTTGGTAGGTTCAGGTAGGTGCCATTCATTTTCCAAAAAGATAAGGATGATGAAAAAATGCCAAAGAGCATGAAATTAGTGTGTTTTGCACTCTTCTTTACGCAAGCTTGGGCAAATCCTTAACCTACCTGATCCTAGCTTTCTCACTTACAAAATGGAGAGGGTAACTAACATTTGTCTCTGAGGATAGACAAGAAAATTAGAGATAAAGAATAAAAGTTCTACAATGTTATACAGATTCAAGGATTCAGTATGATAGAAATGGAGAAAAGATGCCTTTATAAAATACAGACGTCATTTTGTCATCCACGATGAGACACATTTTCCAAACCTCAGACAAAAACCTGGATGTTTTCTATAATCTGTGTGACAGGAGGTGATTTGTGGTAAAACTAGACACATTCTAGGAAGCACTTCTAATCACAACTGAACAAATGATAAAACCTACTCCTATGACTAACACTCTGTAGTCAGAAGCAACTACCTGACTTGTGAAAACTTTATCCACTGAATCTGAAATTTAATATGGATTCAAATTGCTGAGGCTCTCCTACAGGTTTGTTTATTTATTTTTTAACATCTTTATTGGAATATAATTGCTTTACGATTGTGTGTTAGTTTCTGCTTTATAACAAAGTAAATCAGCTATACTTATACATATACCTCCATATCTCTTCCCTCTTACGTCTCCCTCCCTCCCACTCTCCCTATCCCACCCCTCTAGGTGGTCACAAAGTACCGAGCTAATCTCCCTGTGCTATGTGGCTGCTTCCCACTGCTATCTATTTTACATTTGGTAGTGTATATATGTCCATGCCACTCTCTCACTTTGTCCCAGCTTACTCTTCCCCCTCCCTGTGCCCTCAAGTCCATTCTCTAGTAGGTCTGTGTCTTTATTTCTGTCTTGCCCCTAGGTTCTTCATGACCACTTTTTTTTTTTTTTTTAGATTCCATGTATATGTGTTGGCGTATGGTGTTTGTTTTTCTCTTTCTGACTTACTTCACTCTGTATGACAGACTCTAGGTCCACCCACCTCACTACAAATAACTCAATTTCGTTTCTTTTTATGGCTAAGTAATATTCCATTGTATATGTGTGCCACACCTTCTTCATCCATTCATCTGTCGATGGACACAGGTTGCTTCCATGCCCTGGCTATTGTAAATAGAGCTGCAATAACATTGTGGTACATGACTCTTTTTGAATTATGGTTTTCTCAGGATATATACCCAGTAGTGGGATTGCTGAGTCATATGGTAGTTCTATTTGTAGTTTTTTAAGGAACCTCCATACTGTTCTCCATAGTGGCTGTATCAATTTACATTCCCACCAACAGTGCAAGAGTGTTCCCTTTTCTCCACACCCTCTCCAGCATTTATTGTTTCTAGATTTTTTGAGGATGACAGTTCTGACTGGTGTGAGATGATATCTCATTGTCCTACAGTTTTTGAAAGACCAAATTTCTGCTATTTAAAAGCAATGTAGCCAAGGGAGCATGGTATGTGAGTGTGAGTAAGTGTGTGTGTGTGAGCATGGTCACGTGTGAATGTGAGTATATGTGAGTGTGTACATATCAGCATGTGTGTGAACACATGAGTGTGTGAGCAAGAGCATATGTGTATGAATGTGATGTGTGTGAGAGTGTGTGAGTGTGCCTGTGTGTGTGTCCTGAACTCTGTGCCTCCTATTTTCCCTCTGTCCTTAAACAGAAATGTCAGAGGGGAGCAACACCATCACACGTATCAGCAGATGGGAGAGTCTTTTTCACAGATGAAGACATTTACTCTCTGACAAATAAAACATAGTACCTAAGATTATAAAACCCATGTGTGCTAAAAATGTTAAAAATAATTCTTTTTCCAATTCAGTGACACAAAAACCAATCCAATACAGCAGCTGCAGCAACCACAGCACTTCACCCAACTTTCCAAGTCTCGTGAACTCAGGTTTTCATCTCTAATCCTCTTCTCCCCTGAAAGAAATCAGAACTTCTTAATGGGTGTTTTACTCCAAAGTTCATGACAGTGAAAAGTCCTGATGTTTCCAGAAAAGATGGAGCTTCTACCCTTTAAGTCTGTTACTGGTAAAGCTGAGAGTACACAGCCAAATTCTGACAATTTGAGTGAGCTTCAAAGCAGTAATAGTAATGGTAATAATAATAATAAATGGTAACAAGTTAAATTGATGAGATAATAAACTCATAATGACACAAAAAAGATACACTGATATAAAATAGAAAGGGAGAAATGCAAAAGTACAGTGAGGTGCCACCTCACATGGGTCAGAAAGGCAATCATCAAAAAGTCTACAAATAATAAAAGCTGGAAGGGTATGGAGAAAAAGGAACCCTCCTACACTGTTGGTGGGAATGTAAATTGGTACAGCCACTATGGAGACGGTATGGATGTTCCTTAAAAAACTAAAAAGAAAACTACAATATGATCCAGGGATCCCACTCCTGGACGTATATCTGAAGAAAACCATAAGTAGAAAATATACATGCACCCCAGTGTTCATTGCAGCCCTATTTTACAATAGGCAACACATGGAAGCAACCTAAATGTCCATCAACAAATGAATGGATAAAGAAGATGTGGCACATATATACAGTGGAATATTACTCAGCCATAAAAGAAGCCATAAAAAGAAATTGAGTTATTTGTAGTGAAGTGGATAGATCTAGAGATGATCATACTAAGTAAGCCAAACAGAGAAAGACAAATATCATATGATATTGCTTATATGTGAAATCTAAAAAAAATGATACCAATGAACTTATTTACAAAACAGAAATAGAACCACAGACATAGAAAACAAACTTATGGTTACCAAAGGGGAAAGGGTGGGATACATTAGGAGATTGGGATTAACATATACACATTACTATATATAACATAGATAACCAACAAGGACCTACTGTATAGCACTGGGAACTGTACTCAATATTTTGTAATAACCTATAAGGGACAAGAATCAAAAAAAGAAAAAATACATATCCATATATATATGGATAGCTGAATCACTTTGCTCTACATCTGAAACTAAGAAAACATCAGGAACCAACTATACTTTCATAAAAAATAAAATGGAAAGAAATGTAATTATAATAAAAGGTTGAATATGATAGACACTTTAAAATCAAGTACAAGTAAGGATGCTCCACTGGAGGCCAGCCCAGCAATGGCTCCCAGTAGCCAAGTGGGTTTCATCAGAAGACCCCAAAAGTAAAAAAGTAGTCACATCTTCTAAAGCAGTGCTGTCCAAAGAAATATAATGGGAGCCACATGTGTAATTTAAAATGTCCTGGTGACTCCATTTTTTTTTAAAGTGAAAGGAATCAGGTAAAATTAAATTTAACAATTTATTTCATTTATTCCAATATATCCAATGAAATGTCCATATACATATTGATGAACATATTCATATGAAATGTACATGTTTGTATGAAATAAAATATGTAGTGAATATATTTATATGAAATGTAATTACATATACACATACATTATCAGTCCCACATGTGGAACTAGACACATTCCAAGTGTTCAGTAATCATGTGTGGCCATTCCACAGAGAGGAACTACCCAAGCAGGCTTATTCCTTTTCTTAAGGAAGAGGGGATGGTAGTCATGAGGATATTGGCAGCCCAGGAAAAGCTTAAGAAATACCCACAGGAAGGAGCAATAGTAATAACAGTAAAGGAGAGGAAGCAGGGAATCTGTAATAACTTATTATTGTCTAAGTCATAGAAAACTTGTATTGAATTTTTTCCTTCCCCCGTTTTATTATAAGCTATATTTTTCCTGCCTTTCAGTCTGGCTTTAGACAATGTATACATGTTTACAACATGTATGTATGTACTCACATTTTTAAAAACTATATATATCTATATATGAATAAAATGTACATGCAGCAAAGTTATGGCCTCATCTGGAGGGTGGAAGGAAAGTTGTAAAGTAGGAAAATGTCTATTAATCCAGTTGTATAAGAGTTTCTTTGAATCACTGATCATTCAGTCAAACTCTCCTAAATTTGCAGAAGTCTCACACCTGAGCAGCCACTGATGGTTGAAGTATTTACCCTGAAGTATCTTTTTAATAATATTTGAAGGCAGTTGGAAACTTATTTGACTTTCTATCATGTGATGACTTTCTGTCATGTGATAACTTTCTCAAATGAAACTGTCCTTTGATCCGTGCTCAGTATAGGGACCAGACCTTCAATCTGGTGTCGATTGACAGCAGGGAAACTTGAATTTTCCACTAGCTACTTCTCTTTACTCAATATACTCTTTTTGAATAATGGTGAAAATCTGTTCACAGTTTAGTCAAGCACTATTTCTTTATATTTGGCAACCTGTAAGGCAATTTATCAAACTAACAGCCACTCTCTTGGAAGCCTAGAAGCCGGCAATTCATTATTTGAAAAACAAAACCTAAACAATACTTTATAGTGTTAGTGGGGATGCAAATTTCTCTTAATCAGGAACCAACGAATCCTAAGAAACAGGCAAAGGAAGGGTCTCCCTGTGCTCTAACAAGGGATTCATGTGCTGGCCAGAACCCTCTATTCACTGTTTTAATTTCCTAATGGGAAAGAATACATCCGAGTCCACTTTCTCATCTTACGAAGATGGAATGCCTGGGCTGAATTTCTTTTCACAGCCTTTCATTGTTTTCATTTTTCCAAAACTCCTATACAAAATCTGGGTTCTGTAAAAATGTAAGATTTCAAAAGCCAAAAAATGTGGGGGTTTTTGTAAGAAAAAGGAAAAAAGAAGATAGGGGTCAAAATCAGCAGAACTCAAAAGCCCTAATTCTCCTTGTAATCTTTCCCAGCCTTCTAAGCAATGGATGACCATAAACCCTCTGAGAAATAAATTGCTGCATAGGTTGGTCTAATTACTTAAAAGATTAGCAAATAGTACCTAAATACACAGTGCAGTTAAGTGCACAGACTTTACAATCAGAAAGCTTTCATTCTAATCTTGCTCAGGCATTTACTTGCTGTGTGACTTTGGGTAAATTACCTAACCTGTCTGTGTCCCACTCTTTGTATTGGTAAAATACAAACAAAATAGTGTCTATCTCATAGATTGTAGTCAAGATCAAATAAGTTGATACATGTGTCCATTTATAATGGGTTGTTTTTATAATACGATGTTTTAACTTGATTCACAAGTAAAAGGATTGAATACTGGTTTGAGGCCCCAACCAAGTATAGAAATCCCAAATTAACAGTAGCATCCATCAGTAGAATTGTAAATTTTTTTTCAGGGTTCAGTTGCTATGAGGCAACAGATGACAGCACTGGTATCAAGTTAGGATTTGCGGAGTTGAGAGCTATGGAAACAAGGTACTGATAGTGTTAAGGATTCTGGAGACAGGTGAAGTGTTTAACTATAGCATGCAAGCTAGACAAAAAATGTGGTTGCCCAAGGCCTTCAAACAAAAGGGTTGAGAGAATAAGTGAACTTATGGTTGGAAGACTGAGGGTTTGGATCCTAAGAGATAGCTCAGTTGAATAGTTCAGGGTGGAATGGTTCAATGCGATGGCCCAAGATTCCAAGGGAACAGGTGGTAACTCCAAAATAAAGTTGAAGATATATTTTTTTTATTTGTTTTGTTTTTTGAGATAGGAAAAATATAAAACATTCAAGAAATCTTTCTTCTGACCCAAAGAAGAGTGATCATTTCTGATAAATATAAGAAGCAACTCAAATACTTTAGTTTTATAATGCAGATATGAGTACAGCATGCATTTCCTATAGAGGCAATATCACTCCCAAATGAGTGACAACTTGGTTTTTTGAGGGAAAAATTCTTAGATATTACAATGAATTGTGGTTCTTCAAAGTCAGGCTTACCCAGCAAAATCTTATCCCTTAATATTTCATTTCTCTCATTGCATTTTCTGGATAACACATAAGCAGTGTTGACATTAAGTTAATGGCATTGATCTAAAACATATGCAAAGTAAGGTTACAAATCTGTGGCAAATAGATGTCTATGAGTGTAAGACTTTCTCTCCATCAATTGTTCCATAACAGAGTCACATGGTGTGAGAGGCAGCATGTGCTCATTGGCTGATTTGTGGACCTTCTTTGTTTGATCTCAGTGATCTTATACGTCGCTTTGGCTTTGAGGGTATTGAGAATTAAACAAAACTGTTTATATTTTATAATTTTATTCTAAAAATATTATTCAATGCACCATTAATTATGTCAAGTGGTGAAAAGAAAAAAATATTGGTAATGTCTGAATGATAGTTTAAAGTTATACTCTCATATCAAACAAGAGTTAAAAGTTCATTTCACTATTTTTTTTTTTTTTTAAAGAAGATGTTGGGGGTATGAGTTTATTAATTAATTAATTTAGTTTTGCTGTGTTGGATCTTCGTTTCTGTGCGAGGGCTTTCTCTAGTTGCAGCAAGCGGGGGCCACTCTTCATCGCGGTGCACAGGCCTCTCACTATTGCGGCCTCTCTTGTTGCGGAGCACAGGCTCCAGACGCACAGGCTCAGTAGTTGTGGCTCACGGTCCTAGTTGCTCTTCAGCATGTGGGATCCTTCCAGACCAGGGCTCGAACCCGTGTCCCCTGCATTAGCAGGCAGATCTCAACCACTGTGCCACCAGGGATGCCCCATTTCACTACATTTTTAAGAAATTAATTTAAATTTTGAATTATTTCACTTTTGCTGGGAAAATAACAGTTTTGAATGATTTTTAAAATGTGTACGACATTGCTATTTTATGGATTTATATATAACTAATATGTTACATTGTGATTTATATAAATCAGTAAATTACATTAAAAGTTATTCTGACAATCAAGTTAAGTTAAATGTTACAGCTTTTCAAAAAGGATTTAATGTATCAATATCTTATAATAACCTATAATGGAAAATAATTTGAAAAAATATATATGTATATAACTGAATTCACTTTGCTGTGCATCTGAAACTAACACAATATTGTAAATCAACTGTACCTTAATTAAAAAATAAATAATTTTTTAAGTTATAGCTTTTAATTTTTATTTTAAATGTTAACTTAAAATTTGTATTTAGTAATTTTTAACCTTCAATCAATAAAATGAGTAAGATTCATGCTTATTTTTTTCTGTGTGAAACACAAATGTATACAACACATAAGCAGATATATAGTATATCAATAGTATTAAAATTTCTTGAGGGTGGCGAATAAGCAAAAAGTAGCTAAACAGGCTTTTGGCCTGCACTTCTGGGGGGGCTGGAAGGAAGGTGCTAATAATAGGGAAAAAAGGTTGAGAAATGCACCACTAGAGAAAGATATTCAAACACTCCAGAGGCGTTTCCCTACCACCCACTCCAAGGTTCAGGGAGCCTGATGGCGGTTTGTCTGGGGGTGCCTCCTGCCAAAACACAGCAAGACAACAGAGCAACAGGACAGGCTGACAGTCTGAGACCGGGTTTCAGCCACTCGCCAGCCTCCACTCCCACTCCCACTCCCAGAAGCAGCAACTTTCTCCTCAACAGGCAGGGCCCTGGTTCTACTTCTCTGGTGTTTGCCGTATTAATATCACTTCTTGGAGGCTGCACTGTTTACTTTAGCTTTTCAATTCACCTGATGACTATTTTCTCTTCCACATAGGTAAGGTAATACTAAGGTAGTAATGCAATAAGGTAATGTAATTCCAGAATTAAGCAAAGATCAGACTCAGTAACAGAATTGGAGATGTTTGAGAAATCCTCTCAAAATTAATAAGTTGGTGAACTTCTCCAATCCCCTTCTCTTTCCCCTGAGATGTAATGAATACACTGAAGTTGCCTTGGATTCTCTTTGTCCATGATTTTATAATTTTTCTAAATATGAATGTACGTATAGTACATCAAACAATACTATGTGTTGTTACAAGCGAAATTTTTTTTGAATGAATAATCTTGATATTTGTTTCCACAATCTGGATAAAATTAAGCTTCTGGGTTGGGTTCTTGCTGTGGGCTTGATTTCTCTGACTCAGTCATGATGACCTGCTAGTGCAAGCTCCCTTCTGTGTTTCAGTAGTTTGGTCATCAGGAAATGTATGAATTCTAATCATTTGTATCTTGAGACTGAAAACTCAGTTTTTTGGAAAAGGCTTCACTTTAAGGTTTAAGTTTTACCAGAGAGAGAGAAGCTGAGTGGCTCGACATGGGGAGGGGCTGCCCTGAATCTTCTTCCCTGAAAGCAAGCTATCTCTGTAATATTTGGATTAACAAGACAGACAACTGGTGGGGCAGGGCAGGGATAATATATTCAGCATATTAAAGACAACATCACCCCTCAATTTGCATCCATATGATTTAGACACACACAAATACATACACACATGCACAGAACTGCACAGATGTAGGACATTTGTCTCATCCTAATGGCAACGTATGGTCACCTGTGATCAAATCCATGCTTTCACAGCAAAAGCCTCTTGTAAACTCATTGTTTGAGGACTCTGTATTCACTGTGAAACTCCTAAAAGAAATCTCCAATTTTTCTTACTGCCAATTCCCAAATTGTGTCCTTTAACAAAAGAAAACCCAAGGGCCATTTTTCTCTCCCTAAGACTCCCATTTGCATCTTAGCATGGTAATTGCTTGTCTTTTTGAGATGACATATATCAATACACAGTATCTCACCACCCACATTGTCATAAAAGGTCAGAAATTGGTGGCTATGACTCATGTCTGGCAAGCCTGAGATTGTTTTCCCTCATATTTAGAGCCTTGTGCTTGGGGAGTGGTCCTGCTGTGTTGAGAGAGTCTCCAAGGAAGACGTTAGCTGTGACATCATCCCCAAGACCAATTGTAGGGTTTCACTGGCATTCACTGCTAAGTATTCCTCATGGTCAGCTTCTAGCTGTATAAGAATGTGTCAGTACCTAAAGGATTTCTAGAAACATCTAGAAGCAGCCTGTACCTTCTATGCCATGTGTGCAGGCTAATGTCCACATTCTTAATTCTCTGCATTTCAACCTGTTCCTCTCACCAGGAAGTCTTTCAAGCCAAACACAAGCATTTACTGCTTCTTGAATGTCCCATATGCCTTATGCTTTATCAGTTATCTATTTCCACCTATCAAAGTATCCCTTAAATTTAATACCTTAAAACAACAGCCATTATGTTTGCTCTCAATTCTGTGGATCTGGAGCCTGAACAGAGCACAAAAGGGGTAGTTCTCTGTTTCATATGGCATCAGCCAGGGCAGCTGGCAAGGCTGCAGACTGGTGGGTACTGCTCTACCAGGACCCCACACCTGGTTCCTTGGTGCTGACAGTCAGCTGGGTTCCTGATTCTCTTGAATGTGGCATCTCCACATGGTCTGCTTGGGCTTCCTCACAGCATGGTGGTCTCAGGAAGTAGGATTTCTTACATGGTGACTGGCTTTGGCCTGGTTGCAAAAGCAGTAGCTTCAAGATGCTAAGTAGTAGATTTAGACCTGGAACTGGCACAGTCTAGTGGCTAAAGCAGGTCTCAAGGCAAGATCATATTCTAGAGAGACAGGAATATCAGGAGATACAGTACATCAGAGGTCTCCAAAGCTTCATTTGATTCCTTCTCCTTGGAATGACTATGCCAGCTTCTCTGATAGCGTATACTCTACCCAGATATCAAGAATGGCCTCACAAACCCTTCTTTGGTGCCTCCAGCTAGAACTATTCTCCTCGCATTCTGAAGTCTCATTACATTCTCATAGATGCCTCATTTTAGTCAAATTGTTTCAATTGGCCCTTCCAGAAATTAAGTTCTATGGTACAGGCTAGCACTGTGGATCATTAACTGACCAAAAGGAGTAGGCATTTACAGGGCAATTCTACTTTCAAACTCAAAAATTATTTGAAAGGCCAATGAGTTTTATAAACCAAGTGTATACATTTCTTCATCTCCTTGGTATATTATTATATGCCTATATGCTTAAAATTCACAACATACTAATGAAAAGGTCATACACATACAAGAACAATAGGAAGATAAGTAAAGACATCATTATAAACTGGGAAATAATAAATGTAGGACCAAATATAAAATGATTCATCTTCAGAAAACTAGATATTAAACTTAGTTCTAATGTTTGATATCTCAATACTAAAAGCAATTGAATACTTAATGATAATCGTTCCATCATTGTCTCTGGTTTCCATATAAAGGTGGTAACTAATCAATTTGGATACTATTGGATACTATGGATATCACGGATATTATGGTTACTATGGATAGTATTTATTTGCAAATTTCTAACATAAATTTGTGTCACAATAAGATAATGTCTGAGAACTGCTTCTGTCCATTGAAGATTTTTATGAAATGAAGATGGAAGAGGAAAAAATAATTTTTATAATTTCATTATTCCACTGGGGACCTGAACCTCTCGACAGCAAAAGCACCAGGCTTATTATTTTGCTTCCTGTGACTAATGTCTTGTTTAGTGCAGTCCTTCTGATCTGCCTAAAATGAAGCATTCCGATAAACACATACGGTCCTGTAGGATTTCAGAAAAACTTGCAGTGGGAAAGAACATTAAAAGATCAAGGTTTGTGTCAAGTAACTAAAAGAGATTCAAATTTTGTTTACATAGCAAGTTTGCCTTGGGGACATTTTGGGTGGCACGATTCTTCCTTTTGAGAGACTACCCTTCCATCCTTAGCATGTTTCCATGCTTCCAGGATGATTAGCATCCTCCCTACTGAACACTGCTTGCTCCTCTTCAGTCACTGTGAAAACCAAAAATCTCACCACACATTTCCACGTGCTCTCTGGGTAGGAATAGCACATTGGGATTAAGAACAATTGAGAGACACTGTGGATGGTACTCCTTAAAATGGAAACAAAAAATAATGTAGCTTCTGATTACCTATTTATTACCATTTTGGTTAAGCAACACCCAGTGTCCTGCTCTCCCCTCTCCAACACACAAACCAGCCTAGTGCTAGGGAGCACAGCATCTTGAAAATCTCTTTCTGAAGGCTAAGCCGGTGCTTGCCTCTTGGAAATGGAATGCTCCATGAAGAAAAGCTTAGCCTTAGCAGAGAATTTCCTGGGGTTGATGTGAAACCATCACTCTCCTCTCAGGAGTGTATGAGTCCCCTGTGGGGATGGTTGGGTGGAGGACAATGGTCCTGGTTCTCTCCACATACTCAACTGCTCTTCTGTGAATGGGGAATGCACAGGGAGGTGGCTATTCTTATCTGCTACAAAGTCCACTTGGCCTACTAGCAGACATGTAGAACTAAGGGCTGGTTTTGCTGAACAGGTTTGACATTGACACTCCTGCATCTAGGGGAATGCCGACCAGAAAATAGGTAGGCATGTTTATGCTGGAAAAAGATGGAGACAGAATTTGGGTGAGGTTATTTAACACAATAAAAACTCAAATCACAACACTTTGGTTGTTAAAAGTTTAATTTCTCTGTATTATTTTCTTTTCAGCCCTGACCTCATTTCACTTTTGCACCCAATATTTATTAATGTTCACATTTTAAAAAGAAAATGATGGAAGTTATCTTTATTTTATTTATGTAAGATTTACTTTCCAACCACTAAAACATTTCTCATTTTCTGGGCTCATTCAAGTATTTTTTGTAGTAAAATATAACATAGAATTGACCATTTTGACCATTTTTAGTGAACAGTTTGGTGGCATGAAGTACTTTCACATTGTTGTACACATTCATGTACTTTATTATTATAATTTTGCTGTAGTTCATCTGAAATTTTGAAATCAATGGAATGGCAAGTTTAGGAATTAGATAATAAGATGTATCACATCCTATCACATCAGAAGTTCACAATTAACCCAAGGTTGCCTGTTTGCTAGGAAAACACTGGTACATGTTTTAAAGTGAAAAAAGCCATCCAGGCCAAGCAAGATTGGATGCAACTATGAAGCCCAGCTGCTTGTCCCTCCAAGATACTCGCAAAAAAGGCATTTATTTTCCAGATTAATTTTAATCTTCATAACAACACTATGATAAAGGTATTTTTCATTTTATTATTCTTTACATTTAATTTTATAAATGATGTTGATAACTTGCCCAAGTTAAGGCAGGGTATTTGAGTGCAATCAGTCTGAATCCAAAGCCTGTGTGTTTAATCTGCATATTCTGTTATACTCTTCTCTACTGGACACGGCTCACCATCATCTAAACTGGTCCTAGTAAGGTACTCAGTATGGGAGAAAGTAGACACAAATATCAGACAGAAGAGATTATTCAAAAATCCTGTAGTCGTGAATTTCAATTGAAAGTATTAGTATGAACTCATGATGCATTTTATCTTATAAACAAAAGTCCTAGCTCTACTCACAGAAAAGTTCTAGAACCTATTACCTGGATTGCAATCTTGAAATAGTATTGCCAGCCCAAAGGAACCAGAGCTTTATGGAGACATGGCTGATTCCTGATTACGGCAGGAATTGTGCAAGTTAAGCCTGAAGCATCTTGTCATATAAGAATGCAAGAAAGTTGTCAAAGATTGCTAGGGTCATGTCAAAGGGTTTGGAGACAACTCACGCAGGCTCTCATTGGCCAAAAAACAGAAGATCTGACCTTCAAAATGGATAGAAATTGCACAACTGTTATGACTATTTATAGTTTTGTCGGCTAGTTGTACATCCCAACAGACTGCAGTTCAGTTGATTTCTTAGATTTCTTTGTATTCCAACTAATTTTTTAATATAATCTTTCTTATTCTTATAATTTATCCATTGAAAAACTCAGGTCACTTGATCTGTAGTCTCCCACAGCCTGGATTTCATTGATTCAAACTCAAAATTCAGGTCAGCATGTTCCTTTGTCCTGTGTGTTTCTTGGCAATTGGCAACTAGGCCTGAGGTTCTAGTAAACTCAGGTTGGCTTCCTTTGGGTAAAACTGTCATACTGTCAGTGATGGCATTTCATTTCATCATGATACATATGAGTATTATTAGGGTATGTTTCCCCTCATTTATTCTTGACTTAACCAGTAGTACAGCTCATTAGGAAAGAGAAGATAAACGCTGATTCTATTTCCCAGTTTCCAACCTAGCAAATTGATTCTTTACCATCCTCAGGGAATCATAAATTATATTTCATAATATGATTATGAATTCATGGATTTAAATATATTTGAATGTGTAATCTGTTGTAATTATATCTAGAAATAGTTAAAACAATTTATGAGTTCATACTGCTATTCCCAATTTAAATTCAGGACTACAGGGTTTCACTTTATCTTCATTGCTTTATGTCTGTATTTCCTTACTTCCACAGTGAAAATTTTGGTATTCAAAAACACAAGAAGTAAGAGAATTAGAATATCTCATAATTTCTAATTTGTTACTCCATATTACACATACAATAAACTCAGAATAACAGTGTTAATTCTACCGCTACTGATTATAATTACTGGACACAGTTGATTTTTTAAATATGTATCTCTTTTTTCCATTATTTTTAAAATGATCATATCAAATCTACATTGTCAGGTCACATACCTGATATATATCTAAATACTCTCTTTTAACCCTCATTTATTCTTCTACAAGTAATTAAATATTTAATGTTCCCCACTGTTAATGCTCTCTAGATAGTTTGGTTTTCTGCAGCTCTTTCTCTAGTGTAGTACTCAGAAATATATTTCCTGGATTCTTGTAGGTTAATTATACTCATTTTTTCCCCTGAGGATCTTTAATATGTTTGTGTTTCTTCTGGCAGTGCTTCAACAGGTGTGATGATAGCCTAATTTACTTTCCTTACAAATCATAGGCTCTTTTTGCCTAGCTGCTTTTTAAGTTCAGTCATTTCACTAGAAATATCTTTATATTGGTCATTCTGGATTAATATGTGTAGATATGTGGTGTTTCAATATATAGATTAAAATCATTTTGTTTAAAATTAAGAAAAGATTTATTAAATTATATTTTAACTATTTGTTCTGTCCTCCTTGCTTTGGTTTCTCCTTCAAGGATTCCTGTTATTCCTGTGTTGGATCTCATTTGCCTACATTCATCAGTGTCACTTCTCAGGTTTTTTTTTACATCTTTCATCATCATTTCTTTATTTCTTTTTTTTTTTTTTTCTCTTAGTACTCGTGCTTCTCTCAGCATTGTTCTCAAGTTGGCCTGCTGCACTTTGCAGTGAATACCTGCAGACTCTTTTGTGTCCTTATACCTGCAAGTCCATCAGGGGTTCTACTGCTTTCCTCAGCTTTCTCCTGCACAGACGTGGAAAACAACTAGGTCTTGTAGCTGTTGGTAGTTTGAGATCCATGGGAACAAACACTTAGTCATGTAGCTTTGTTGTAAATGTTGTCCATGGTTTGTGGTTTTCTTGTCTAGTTTACTACACAATTTTACTATCTATTCTTGCATGGGAACTTGAGAAGATTAAAAAACTAAACTAGTTTCCAGTGCTGCCAGTATCACCCCAGAATCTATCTGATTTCTGGCTTCTTTTCTTTGAAAATGCTCTTTCAAGATCAGAATCTGGGCATAGGGATGTTCTTTCCTACTGAATTGGCCATGAATTTTACCTCTACCATGAAAAGAGCTAGTCGTTTACCATGCATAGAACTAGGAAATTATTTAAGAAATTAAATTTGAGCACGATTAATTCTCTAAATCCAACTAACAATTATAAAAATAGCATATACACCAAACGAAGTAATCAGCAAAACACACACTATGAGAAATTCCATAAGACAATGATTTGAGTCCTTGTCTTTCAGAAATCTGCTTTTAAATTACTCACTGGTGGAGCTCCAGGAAGATAGCAGAAGAGTAAGAGGTGGAGATCACCTTCCTCCCCACAGATACATCAGAAATACATCTACACATGGAACTGCTCCTATAGAATACCCACTGAACACTGGCAGAAGACCTCAGACCTCCCAAAAGGCAAGAAACTCCCCCACGTACCTGGGTAGGGCAAAATAAAAAAGAAAAAGCAGAGACAAAAGAATAGGGATGGGACCTGCACCAGCGGGAGGGAGCTGTGAAGGAGGAAAGGTTTCCACACACTAGGAGCCCCTTCATGGGCAGAGACTGCAGGTGACGGAGCCGGGAAGCTTCGGAGCCGTGGAGGAGAGCACAGCAACAGGGCTGCGGAGGGCAAAGGAGAGAGATTCCCACACAGAGGATCAGTGCCGACCGGCACTCACCAGCCGGAGAGGCTTGTCTGCTCACCCGCCAGGGTGGACGGGGGCTGGGAGCTGAGGCTCAGGCTTTGGAGCTTAGATCACAGCGAGAGGACTGGGTTTGGAGGCATGAGTACAGCCTGAAGGGGGATAGTGCGCCATGGTTAGCTGGGAGAGAGTCCGGGAAAAGGTCTGGAACTGCTGGAGAGGCAAGAGACTTTTTCTCCCTCTTCGTTTCCTGGTGCGCGAGGAGAG
The DNA here is from genome assembly GCF_005190385.1 of Monodon monoceros. Taxonomy (NCBI): domain Eukaryota; kingdom Metazoa; phylum Chordata; class Mammalia; order Artiodactyla; family Monodontidae; genus Monodon; species Monodon monoceros. The sequence goes on along the minus strand of NW_021703782.1, from coordinate 20,647,389 downwards.
GGGATTAAGAGCGCTGCTTAAAGGAGCTCCAGAGACGGGCGTGAATCGTGGCTATCAGCGCAGACTCCAGAGACGGGAATGAGACACTAAGGCTGCTGCTGCCACCACCAAGAAGCCTGTGAGCAAACACAGGTCACTATCCACACCGCCCCTCCCGGGAGCCTGTGCAGCTCACCACTGCCAGGGTCTCGTGACCCAGGGACAACTTCCCCAGGAGAACACATGGTGTGCCTCAGGCTGGTGCAACGTCACGCCGGCCTCTGCTGCCACAGGCTCGCTCCGCATCCATACCCTCCTTCCCACTGGCCTGAGTGAGCCAGAGCCACCGAATCAGCTGCTCCTTTAACCCTGTCTTGTCTGAGCGAAGAACAGATGCCTTCTGGCGACCTACACACAGAGGCAGGTACAAATCCAAAGCTGAACCCCGGGAGCTGTGCGAACAAAGAAGAGAATGGGAAGTTTCTCCCAGCAGCCTCAGAAGCAGCAGATTAAAGCTCCACAATCAGGGGCTTCCCTGGTGGCTCAGTGGTTGAGAGTCCACTTGCCGATGCAGGGGACACAGGTTCGTGCCCCGGTCCGGGAGGATCCCACATGCCGCGGAGCAGCTGGGCAGGTGAGCCATGGCCCCGGAGACTGCCCGTCTGGAGCCTGTGCTCTGCAGCGGGAGAGGCCACAACAGTGAGAGGCCCACAATAAACTTGATGTACCCTGCATCTGTAGAATAACTGAGTAGACAGCGAATCATCCCAAATTGAGTAAGTGGACTTTGGGAGCAAGATATATTTTTTCCCCCTTTTCCTCTTTTTGTGAGTGTGTATGTGTATGCTTCTGTGGGAGATTTTCTCTGTATAGCTTTGTTTTCACCATTTGTCCTAGGATTCTGTCCATCCATTCTTTTCTTTTTTTTACTTAAAATTTTTTTTAATAATTATTTTTTACTTGTTATTTTAATAACATTATTTTATTTTACCTTTATTTTATTTTATCCTCCTTCTTTCTTTCTTTTTTCTTTTTTTTCTTTCTTTCCTTCTTTCTTTCTATTTTTTCTCCCTTTTATTCTGAGCCGTGTGGATGAAAGGTTCTTGGTGCTCCAGCCAGGAGTCAGTGTTGTGCCTCTGAGGTGGGAGAGCCAACTTCAGGACACTGGTCCACAAGACACCTCCCAGCTCCACATAATATCAAACAGTGAAAATCTCCCAGGTATCTCCATCTCAGCACCAAGATCCAGCTTCACTCAATGACCAGCAAGCTACCGTGCTAGACACCCTATGTCAAACAACTACCAAGACAGGAACACAGCCCTATCCATTAGCAGAGAGGCTGCCTAAAATCATAATACGGCCACAGACACCCCAAAACACACCACCAGGCGTGGACCTGCCCACCAGAAAAACAAGATCCAGCCTCATCCACCAGAACACAGTCACTAGTCCCCTCCACCAGGAAGCCTACACAACCCACTGGACCAACCTTGGCCACTGGGGACAGACACCAAAAACAACGGGAACTACAAACCTGCAGCCTGCAAAAAGGAGACCCCAAACACAGTAAGATAAGCAAAATGAGAAGACATAAAAACACACAGCAGACGAAGGAGCAAGGTAAAAACACACCTCACCTAACAAATGAAAAGGAAATAGGCAGTCTACCTTCAGCTCTATTTACAATAGCCAGGACCTGGAAGCAACCTAAGTGTCCATCAACAGATGAATGGATAAAGAAGATGTGGCACATATATACAATGGAATATTACTCAGCCATAAAAGTAAACGAAATTGGATTAAAGACCTAAATGTAAGACCAGACACTTCAGAATAATTATAGTAAAGATGATCCAATATCTTGGATATAGAATAGAGAAAATGCAAGAAACATTTAACAAGGACCAAAAAGAACTAAAGAGGAAACAAGTATTGGTGAACAACACAATAAATGAAATTAAAAATACTCTAGAAGGGATCAATAGTGGAATAACTGAGGCAGAAGAACGGATAACTGACCTGGAAGATAAAATAGTGGAAATAACTACTGCAGAGCAGAATAAAGAAAAAAGAATGAAAAGAACTGAAGACATTCTCAGAGACCTCTGGGACAACATTAAATGCAACAACATTCAAATTATAGGGGTCCCAGAAGAAGAAGAGAAAAAGAAAGGGACTGAGAAAATATTTGAAGAGATTACAGTTGAAAACTTCCCTAATATGGGAAAGGAAATAGTTGATCAAGTCCAGGAAGCACAGAGAGTCCCATACAGGATAAATCCAAGAAGAAATATGCCAAGACACATATTAATCAAACTGTCAAAAATAAAAGACAAAGAAAACATATTAAAAGCAACAAGGGAAAAACAACACACAAGGGAATCCCCATAAGGTTAAGAGCTGATCTTTCAACAGAAACTCTGCAAGCCAGAAGGGAGTAGCAGGACATATTTAAAGTGATGAAGAAGAAGAACCTACAACAAAGATTACTCTACCCAGCAAGGATCTCATTCAGATTTGATGGAGAAATTAAAACCTTTACAGACAAGCAAAAGCTGAGAGAGTTCACACCACCAAACCAGCTTTACAAAAAATGCTAAAGAAACTTCTCTAGGCAAGAAACACAAGAGAAAGAAAAGACCTACAATAACAAAACCAAAACAATTAACAAAATGGGACTAGGAACATACATATCGATAACTACCTTAAATGTAAATGGATTAAATGCTCCCACCAAAAGACACAGACTGGCTGAATGGACACAAAAACAAGACCCATATATATGCTGTCTACAAGAGACCCACTTCAGACCTAGGGACACATACAGAATGAAAGTGAGGGGATGGAAAAATATATTCCATGCAAATGGAAATCAAAAGAAAGCTGAAGTAGCAATTCTCATATCAGACAAAATACACTTTAAAATAAGGACTATTAAAAGAGACAAAGAAGGACACTACATAATGATCAAGGGATCGATCCAAGTAGAAGATATAACAATTGTAAATATTTATGCATCCAACATAGGAGCACCTCAATACATAAGGCAAATACTAACAGCCATAAAAGGGGTAATCAACAGTAACACAATCATAGTACGGGACTTTAACACCTCACTTTCAGCAATGGACAGATCATGCAAAATGAAAATAAATAAGGAAACACAAGCTTTAAATGATACATTAAACAAGAAGGACTTGATTGATATTTATAGGACATTCCATCCAAAAAAACAGAAAACACATTTTTCTCAAGTGCTCATGGAACATTCTCCAGGATAGATCATATCTTGGGTCAGAAATCAAGCCCTGGTAAATTTAAGAAAATTGAAATTGTATCAAGTATCTTTTCTGACCACAATGCTATGAGACTAGATATCAATTACAGGAATAGATTTGTAAAAACTACAAACACATGGAGGGTAAACAATACACTACTTAATAACCAAGAGATCACTGAAGAAATCAAAGAGGAGATGAAAAAATACCTAGAAACAAATGACAATGAAAACACGATGACACAAAACATATGGGATACAGCAAAAGCAGTTCTAAGAGTGAAGTGCATAGCAATAAAATCCTACCTTAAGAAACAGGAAACATCTCAAATAAACAACCTAACCTTGCAACTAAAGCAATTGGGAAAGAAGAACAAAAAAACCCAAAGTTAGCAAAAGGAAAGAAATCATAAAGATCCAATCAGAAATAAATGAAAAAGAAATGAATGAAATTATAGCAAAGATCAATAAAACTAAAAGCTGATTCTTTAAGAAGATAAACAAAATTGATCAACCATTAGCCAGACTCATCAAGAAAAAAAGGGAGAAGACTCAAATCAATAGAATTAGAAATGAAAAAGGAGAGGTAACAACTGACACTGCAGAAATACAAAGGATCATGAGAGATTACTACAAGCAACTCTATGCCAATAAAATGGACAA
>NW_021703782.1:20585613-20618468 GCF_005190385.1 Monodon monoceros | reverse complement strand
AAAACCTTTACAGACAAGCAAAAGCTGAGAGAGTTCAGCACCACCAACCCAGCCTTACAACAAATGCTAAAGGAACTTCTCTAGACAAGAAACACAAGAGGAGGAAAAGACCTATAATAACGAACCCAAAACAATTTACAAAATGGGAATAGGAACATACACATCGATGATTACCTTAAATGTAAATTGACTAAATGCTCCCACCAAAAGACACAGATTGGCTGAATGGAAACAAAAACAAGACCCTTATATATGCTGTCTACAAGAGACCCACTTCAGACCTAGAGACACATACAGACTGAAAGTAAGGGGATGGGAAAAGATATTCCATGCAAATGGAAACCAAAAGAAAGCTGGAGTAGCAATTCTCATTTCAGACAAAATAGACTTTAAAATAAGGACTATTAAAAGAGACAAAGAAGGACACTACATAATGATCAAGGGATCGATCCAAGAAGAAGATATAACAATTGTAAATATTTAGGCACCCAACATAGGAGCTCCTGAATACATAAGGCAAATACTAACAGCCATAAAAGGGGAAATTGACAGTAACACATTCATAGTAGGGGACTTTAACACCCCACTTTCACCCATGGACAGATCATCCAAAATGAAAATAAATAAGTAAACACAAGCTTTAAATGATACATTAAACAAGATGAACTTAATTGATATTTATCGGACACTCCATCCAAAAACAACAGAATACACATTTTTCTCAAGTGCTCATGGAACATTCTCCAGGATAGATCATATCTTGGGTCACAAATCAAGCCTTGGTAAATTTAAGAAAATTGAAATGGTATCAAGTATCTTTTCCGACCACAACACCATGAGACTAGATATCAATTACAGGAAAAGATCTGTAAAAAATACAAACACATGGAGGCTAAACAATACACTACTTAATAATGAAGTGATCACTGAAGAAATCAAAGAGGATCAAAGGCCATATATGACAAGCCCACAGCAAACATCATCCTCAATGGTGAAAAACTGAAAGCATTTCCACTAAGATCAGGAACAAGACAAGGTTGCCCACTCTCACCACTCTTATTCAACATAGTTTTCGAAGCCTTAGCCACAGCAATCAGAGAAGAAAAGGAAATAAAAGGAATCCAAATCGGAAAAGAAGAAGTAAAGCTGTCACTGTTTGCAGATGACATGATACTATACATAGAGAATCCTAAAGATGCTACCAGAAAACTACTAGAGCTAATCAATGAATTTGGTAAAGTAGCAGGATACAAAATTACTGCAGAGAAATCTCTGCATTCCTATATACTAATGACGAAAAATCTGAAAGTGAAATCAAGAAAACACTCCCATTTACCATTCCAACAAAAAGAACAAAAATATTTAGGAATAAACCTACTTAAGGAGACAACAGACCTGTATGCAGAAAATTATAAGACACTGATGAAAGAAATTAAAGATGATACAAATAGATGGAGAGATATACCATGTTCTTGGATTGGAAGAATCAACATTGTGAAAATGACTCTACTACCCAAAGCAAACTACAGATTCAATGCAATCCCTATCAAACTACCACTGTCATTTTTCACAGAACTAGAACAAGAAATTTTGCAATTTGTATGGAAACACAAAAGACCCCGAATAGCCAAAGCAATCTTGAGCACGAAAAAAGGAGCTGGAGGAATCAGGCTCCCTGACTTCAGACTATACTACAAAGCTACAGTAATCAAGACAGTATGGTACTGGCACAAAAACAGAAAGATAGATCAATGGAACAGGATAGAAAGCCCAGAGATAAACTCACGCACATATGGAAACCTTGTCTTTGATAAACGTGGCAGGAATATACAGTGGAGAAAGGACAGCCTCTTCAATAAATGGTGCTGGGAAAACTGGACAGGTACATGTAAAAGTATGAGATTAGATCACTCCCTAACACCATACACAAAAATAAGCTCAAAATGGATTAAAACCTAAATGTAAGGCCAGAAACTATCAAACTCTTAGAGGAAAACTTAGGCAGAACACTCTATGACATAAATCACAGCAAGATCCTTTCTGACCCACCTCCTAGAGTAATGGAAATAAAAACAAAAACAAACAAATGGGACCTAATGAAACTTCAAAGCTTTTGCACAGCAAAGGAAACCATAAACAAGACCAAAAGACAACCCTCAGAATGGGAGAAAATAGTTGCAAATGAAGCAACTGACAAAGGATTAATCTCCAAAATTTACAAGCAGCTCATGCAGCTCAATAACAAAAAAACAAACAACCCAATCCATAAATGGGCAGAAGACCTAAATAGACATTTCTCCAAAGAAGATATACAGAATGCCAACAAACACATGAAAGAATGCTCAACATCATTAATCATTAGAGAAATGCAAATCAAAACTACAATGAGATATCATCTCACACCAGTCAGAATGGCCATCATCAAAAAATCTAGAAACAATAAATGCTAGAGAGGGTGTGGAGAAAAGGGAACACTCTTGCACTGCTGTTGGGAATGTGAATTGGTTCAGCCACTATGGAGAACAGTATGGAGGTTCCTTAAAAAAACTACAAATGTAACTACCATATGACCCAGCAATCCCACTACTGGGCATATACCCTGAGAAAACCAAAATTCAAAAAGAGTCATGTACCAAAATGTTCATTGCAGCTCTATTTACAATAGCCCGGAGATGGAAACAACCTAAGTGCCCATAATCGGATGAATGGATAAAGAAGATGTGGCACATATATACAATGGAGTATTACTCAGCCATAAAAAGAAACGAAATTGAGCTATTTGTAATGAGGTGGATAGACCTAGAGTCTGTCATACAGAGTGAAGTAAGTCAGAAAGAAAAAGACAAATACTGTATGCTAACACATATATTTGGAATTTAAGAAAAAAAAATGTCATGAAGAACCTAGGGGTAAGACAGGAATAAAGACGCAGAGCTACTGGAGAACGGACTTGAGGATATGGGGATGGGGAAGGGTGAGGTGTGACAGGGCGAGAGAGAGTCATGGACATATACACACTAACAACCGTAAGGTAGATAGCTAGTGGGAAGCAGCCATATGGCACAGGGATATTGGCTCCGTGCTTTTTGACAGCCTGGAGGGGTGGGATAGGGAGGGTGGGAGAGAGGGAGACGCAAGAGGGAAGACATATGGGAACATATGTATATGTATAACTGCTTCACTTTGTTATAAAGCAGAAACTAACACACCATTGTAAAGCAATTATACCCCAATAAAGATGTTAAAAAACAACAACAACAACAAAGTGGGTTGTGTGATCCTGTAACCTCTGAGAAGCCGAAGCTCCCATTCTGGTGCATGTACTGGCTGGAGGAAGTGCCTCTGGCTGTCCCTGTCTTGGGATTCCATGGCCTGAGGTACCATTGGGCCACCCTCCTCCTGATATAGGCACTTGTGTGAGTACAACCTGAAGAGAGAAGCCTGCTTCAAAGTGAGCTGTTTGTGCCTCTTCAGCCCAAGGCCTTCTGGAGGGATAAGTCAGTAGAAGCTTCAAGGTCTGTGAGCTTCTGAGAAATGTAAGGAGAGACTGAGAAAACTATAAACTATGATTCATGTGTTCTCCTTCACATGTGGAAGCATACTTGGATAGTGATACAACCACCAATGCTGTAAGAAGCCTCCTAAAACTTTGCAGTCTGAGATGGATAATCACATCAAAAACCTCTGAACACTCAGTTAGCATCGCTCCAGTGGGGATGTACTCACTGTGTGTGCCGGCTCTTTCCAGCCCAAGAAGGCCATGACCAGCCTCTCTGGCCGTGCCGAAGTCTTGTCTGCCTTCCTATTTACTTTGGGCACCACCATCAAGGGTTGGCTCCAGCATCTACTGTTGCTGCCACTACTAGTTAAAGCACCATGCAGTTTACCTCATTTTCAAATGCTTCTACCTCCACTGCTCCTACTGGGGTCTCATTTGGTGCCCCAACAAATTTGGCTGGAACACTTGGTGGTACAACTTTGGGACTGGGATTAAAATTCCCTGGAGCAGGTGGAGCAGCTCCTGTTGCATCTACTACAATGTCAACCACCACCACCACAGCCACCAGGGGCTTTACCTTGAATCTAAAACCACTGACATCAACTGAGATTAATAACACTGTTCAGGTTGGCATTACTTCTATACTTTTTACTTTCACTGTTAATACAATCATAACGACTGTGATGACCTATGGTCAGCTGGATGGTCTGGCAAACAAATGGAGCCTTGAGTTAGAGGATCAAGAGAAACATTTTCTTCACCAGGCCACCCAGGCCAATGCTTGGGACCATACATTGATTGAGAATGGTGAGAAGATCACTGCTTTACATGGAGAAGTAGAAAAAGTGAAACTGGATCAGAAAAGGCTGGAACAAGAATTGGATTTTATCCTGTCACAGCAGTAAGAACTAGAAGATCTCTTGACCCTTTTAGAGGAGTCTGTAAAGGACCAGAGTAGGTCTATTTATCTGCAGCATTTAGATGAGGAACATGAGAGGACTTACTAGTTAGCAGAAAATGGAGATGCTCAGCTGAAACGAATGGCCCAAGATCTCAAGGTCATTATTGAGCACGTGAATACATTTGGAAGTCCTGCTGACACTACTGACATGCTCCAGCAGATCTGAAAAATGCTGAATGCTCACATGGACAGTCTACAATGGATTAATCAGACGTCAGGTATGCTGCAAAGGAAGGTAGAAGAGGTAACACAAGTTTTCGAGCATCATCATTGCAAGGAGCAGGAGTGCAATTCAGGATTGCTCTTGATTGAATGACCCTATCTTCAGCATGTTGTTTTTGGATTATACATTACCTACACATTTTGATGGTGTTCATTAGAGTAGTATTTGTGGTTACTATTCAATATTTGGTGGAAAAAAAGTGTGCATGTATTTTTTTCCACTTAGATGTTGTACTGTTGGGAACTACAGAGTTTGGCTTTTAGTATCAGCAAATCAAAACTATATCAGCTCTCCAGGCAGAAACCTATTTGATGTCAACTCTGTGTGTGTAATTCATGGCTTACTCTCCCAGATACCATATCTTACTGCCAGCACACATTGTTCTTTTCACTCCAACCAGATCATAGAGAAATGTTTCCCAAAAATTAGATGCCAACCAGTCTTTACTGGGTACCTGTTAACATTCAATGTATAGTGTTTGCTACTGTAAAGTCTCTCTCCTAAAGGAACTTACTGTCTACTTTGAGATATAATTAATGCATGTCTGTATAAAAACAGTATAAACCATACAATAAAGTGTGTTATGAATTACAGAAACTATGCTATAGAAATTCAGAGAAGGGAGGAAAGGTTAGGGTGGATTTGGGACTTGAATTAAGTTATTTTAAAAAGTGTATGGTTCAGACAATTTGTTTATTTTTGATGTACAGATAATCTGGTGTTTTACTTGGTTTTAGCATATGATTTATAGTTGTGGGTTTTGTGTATTTGTTTTTCAAGAAAAAAGCCTGTCCTTAGCTTGGGAACAGTCTGATTTCTTGTGTTTCATGTTTTACCTAAGCCAAAAATAAAGGTGACACTCTGAAATATAAAAGTGTAACACTAAAATAAACTACTCAAAAGTTTTTGAGTGACTCAAAAAAAAAAATCTCCAAATGACATCTCAGTTGGGGGCATACAGTAGGAACCATTTAAAAGTATGATGTATGTGGATTGTCAGACTCTAAACCAAAGGCACACAGAACACCAATACCTTGTGCATTTAGTCTATCCTAGACTTTTGGGTGGGATTCACACACGGATACATGCCATAATTTTGCAGAATAAACATAGCAAATGAGAAAGTCTGTTGCTGATATATTGAAGGGCATCCGTTGGTGCCCTCCTCAGCTTCATTTCAGAGGTCTGAGGCTTGGCAGCTGGGCCCTAAATAAGGGTGGACGTCACCAGCCCTGATTCATGTGGGGAAAAGTAGAGGAAGCCAGTGAGTTGGCATCTTGACTAGTAGGGAAGTAGCTTGTCAACTGCAGAACTGACTTGTGATTCCAGCATGGAAGGCAAATGGGTGTTGTGTACATCAGGGCTTCTGAACTTCACTATGCAGCAGAGCCACCCAGAGGGCTTATTAGAATGCACTTTCTGGGCCCCCAGCCTCCATAGAGTTTCCAACTCAGCAGGTCTGAGGTAAGGCCCACAGATTTGCTTTTCTAACAAAGTCCAGATGAGGCTGATGATGGTGGTATGGGGACCCCACTTTGAGAACCACTGTTGTCTAGTATAAGAATGTGCAAGAGCAAAAGCCACAGCTAGTTGGGGACCTATCTGATAGGCCTGATATCTCTTTCATAATATAAGTTCATTAGCTCTACAGAGGACCCAGAAGCAGAGAAGAAGGGGCGTGTGTAAGACAGAGAGGAAGTACCTCAAAGGAGCTCTCACTAATGCTAACGTGGATATTGCTGGGCTGTGAAAGATGGCACCTTGGTCAACAGTGTTACCGAATGTGAGTTCATATGTCTGATGCACAGTGAGGCCAAACAAACCAAAACTTTGGAATAGAGAAAAAATTTTTGAGGGCCATGCGAGGAGAATGGGTGGTTCATTTCCCCCAAACCTCCAAACTCCCTGAAAAGTTTCAGCAAAGCATTTTTAAAGACAAGATTAGAGAGGGGCATGGTTGGTTGTTGCAAACTTCTTGGTGTAGGAATCCTTTGTTCTTGCAGCTGTCCACATAAGTCAGGTCAGGATGTTCCTGTAAACCTCCAACAAGACACATGTTATTCTCTGTTCTGCAACTTTTTATCTCTATGTGAATAGAAAAGTATTATACCTTTAAGGTCAGAGCCTTGAGAATGGGTGATCCTGTATATTTCAGGCTGTAGGCACTATTCGTAATTTGAAGCAAAAGCAATAGAATACGAAGGTTAAAGTAAAAGAAACCTAATATGGATTCAGATTTATTCTTCCCTATTACAACAGCACAGTCCAGAACTAGAGCCTACCCCAGAGGCTGTACTAAAGGTAGCTTTGGATGCCCTCACCCTGAGCCAATCCCTGCTGCCACAGACCAGAGCACAGAGTGAACAAGGCCTTGAAGAGGGATGGGCATGACCCATCTCCCCAGTCATTAAGGTCCTGCCCAGGGAAGTCCCTGATAATAATGGAATACTATAGAGACTATAGCTGTCCCCACAAAATAGCTTTGGAAATAAAGGGTGGTGCCTGAGATGAGCCAGAGTGCTGATAAATTTGGAAAACAGAGGGATTGATTTTAAGGAAAATTGAGATAGAGTTTTCTTGGTATAAAATGATAGAAGATATTTAGGGAAAAAAAAGAAACCAATCTGACCCCCTGCATCTGTTGTTTCTGGCAGAAGGCATTGCTCACAAAAACCACCTGCCAAGATGATTCAGGCCAGGAATTCCTTGGAAGTAACATACACTGATATGTTGTCCTCAAAGTTACACTTGAAACCAAGATGGTGCATTCACTACAATGTATTACATTACTTGCCATCCCTACAAAGAAGTCTTATAGCTCAGCCCAGATATTGTAGGAAAATCTTTCTTGGGTTTTGTGCTCTTTACCCAGACCTATCCAGAAAAAGTGGGTGCATTTGGGATACTGTCAAAATGGATTGAATGCATTCTGGTGGGAACAGAGACAGAAAAGCAAGGCCTTTGATGAAGAACGCGAGGCAGAGAACAAGGCACACCTTTTTTTTCCTTTTTTTTAACATCTTTACTGGAGTATAATTGCTTTACAATGGTGCGTTAGTTTCTGTCTTATAACAAAGTTAATCAGCTATACATATACCTATATCCCCACATATCCTCCCTCTTGCATCTCCCTCCCACCCTCCCTATCCTACCCCTCTAGGTGGTCACAAAGTACTGAGCTGATATCCCTGTGCTATGCGGCTCCTTCCCACTAGCTATCTATTTTACATTGGTTAGTATACATAAGTCCATGCCACTCTCTCACTTCATCCCAGCTTATCCTTCCCACTTCCCATGTTCTCAAGTCCATTCTCTATGTCTGCATCTTACCTTCCCGTGTTCTCAAGTCCATTCTCTATGTCTGCATCTTAATTCCTGTCCTGCCCTTAGGTTGTTCAGAATGAATTTTTTTTAGATTCCATATATATGTGTGTGTATATATATATATATATATATATATATATATGCATATGGCATTTATTTTTCTCTTTCTGACTTAACTTCACTCTATATGACAGTCCCTAGGTCCATCCACCTCACTACAAATAACTCAATTTTGTTTCTTTTTCTGGCTGAGTAATATTCCATTGTATATATGTGCCACATCTTCTTTATCCATTAGTCCGTTGATGGACACTTAGGCTGCTTCCATGTCCTGGCTATTGTAAATAGAGCTGCAATGAACATTGTGGCACATGACCATTTATGAATTATGGTGGTCTCAGGGTATATACCCAGCAGTGGGATTGCTGGGTCATATGGTAGTTCTATTTGTAGTTTCTCAAGGAACCTCCATACTGTTCTCCATAGTGGCTGTATCAATTTACATTCCCACCAACAGTGCAAGAGGGTTCCCTTTTCTCCATACTCTCTCCAGCATTTATTGTTTGTAGATATTTTGAGGATGGCCATTCTGACTGGTGTGAGGTGATACCTCATTGTAGTTTTGATTTGCATTTCTCTAATGATTAATGATGTTGAGCATTCTTTCATGTGTTTGTTGGCATTCTGTATATCTTCTTTGGAGAAATGTCTATTTAGGTCTTCTGCCCATTTTTCAATTGTGTTGTTTGTTTTTTGATATTGAGCTGCATGAGCTGCTTGTATATTTTGGAGATTAATCCTTTGTCAGTTGCTTTGTTAGCAAATATTTTCTCCATTCTGAGGGTTGTCTTTTTGTCTTGTTTATGGTTTCCTTTGCTGTGTAGAAGCTTTTAAATTTCATTAGGTCCCATTTGTTTATTTTTGTTTTTATTTCCATTTCTCTAGGAGGTGGTTCAAAAAGGATTGTGCTGTGATTTATGTCATAGAGTTTTCTGCCTGTTTTCCTCTAAGAATTTTATAGTATCTGGTCTTACATTTAGGTCTTTAATCCATTTTGAGGGTTTTTTTTTTTTTTTCGCATATGATGTTAGTAAGTGTTCTAATTACATTCTTTACATATAGCTATTCAGTTTTCCCAGTACCACTTATTGAGCAGGCTGTCTTTTCTCCATTGTATATTCTTGCCTCCTTTATCAAAGATAAGGTGACCGGATGTGCATGGGTTTATCTCTGGGGTTTCTATCCTGTTCAGTTGATCTATATTTCTGTTTCTGTGCCAGTACCATACTGTCTTGATTATACCCAAGGTATATATATTATACCTTTGTAGTATAGTGTGAAGTCCAGGACCCTGATTCCTCCAGCTCTGTTTTTCTTTCACAATATTGCTTTGGCTATGCGGGGTCTTTTGTGTTTCCATACAAACTGTGAAATTATTTGTTCTAGTTCTGTGAAAAATGCCAGTGGTAGTTTGATAAGGATTACATTGAATCTGTAGATTACTTTGGGTGCTCTTGTCATTTTCACAATGCTGATTCTTCCAATCCAAGAACATGGTATATCTCACCATCTGCTTGCATCATCTTTAATTTCTTTCATCAGTGTCATAGTTTTCTGCATACAGGTCTTTTGTCTCCTTAGGTAGGTTTATTCCTAGGTATTTTATTCTTTTTGTTTCAATGGTAAATGGGAGTGTTTCCTTAATATCTCTTTCAGAATTTTCATCAAGAGTGTATGGGAGTGCAAAAGATTTCTTGCATTAATTTTGTATCCTGCTACTTTACCAAATTCATTGATTAGCTCTAGTAGTTTTCTGGTAGCATTTTTAGGATTTTCTATGTATAGTATCATGCCATCTGCAGTGACAGCTTCACTTCTTCTTTCCTGATTTGGAATCCTTTTATTTCTTTTTCTTCTCTGATTGCTGTGACTAAAACTTCCAAAACTATGTTGAATAATAATGCTGAGAGTGGACAACCTTGTCTGTTCCTGATCTTAGAGGAAATGGTTTGAATTTTTCACCTTTGAGAACAATGTTGGCTGTGGGTTTGTCATATATGACCTTTATTATGTTCAAGCCAGTTCCCTCTGTGCCTACTTTCTGGAAGGTTTTTAACATAAATCAGTGTTGAATTTTGTCAAAAGCTTTTTCTGCATCTATTGGGATGATCATATGGTTTTTCTCCTTCAATTTGTTAGTATGGTGTATCACATTGATTGATTTGCATGTATTGAAGAATCCTTGCATTCCTGGGATAAACCACACTTGATCATGGTGTATGATTCTTTTAATGTGCTCTTGGATTCTGTTTGCTACTATTTTGTTGAGGACTTTTACATCTATGTTCATCAGTGATATTGACCTATAGTTTTCTTTCTTTGTGACATCTTTGTCTGGTTTTGTTATCAGGGTGATGGTGGCCTCGTACAATGAGTTTTGGAGTATCCCTCCCTCTGCTGAATTTTGGAAGAGTTTGAGAAGGGTAGGTGTTAGCTCTGCTCTAAATGTTTGATAGAATTCGCCTGTGAAGCCATCTGGTCCAGGGCTTTTGTTTGTTAGAAGATTTTTAGTCTCAGTCTCAATTTAAGTGCTTGTGATTGGTCTGTTTATATTTTTTATTTCTCCGTGGTTCAGTCTCGGAAGATTGTGCTTTTCTAAGAATTTGTCCATTTCTTCCAGGTTGTCCATTGTATTGGCATATATTTGCTTGCAGAAATCTCTCATGATCCTTTGTATTTCTGCAGTGTGTGTTTTTACTTCTTTTTCATTTCTAATTTTATTGATTTGAGTTCTCCCTTTTTTTTCTTGATATGTCTGGCTAATAGTCTGTCAATTTTGTTTATCTTCTCAAAGAACCAGCTTTAATTTTATTGATCTTTGCTATCGTTTCCTCCATTTCTTTTTCATTTATTTCTGATCTGATCATTATGATTTCTTTCCTTCAGCTAACTTTGGGGTATTTTTGTTCTTCTTTCTCTATTTGGTTTAGGTGCAAGGTTAGGTTCTTTATTTGAGATGTTTCTTGTTTCTTGAGGTAGGAATGTATTGCTATAAACTTCACTCTTAGATCTGCTATTGCTGCATCCCATAGGTTTTGCATTGTTGTGATTTTATTGTCATTTGTTTCTAGGTATTTTTTGATCTCCTCTTTGATTTGTTTAGTCATCTCTTCATTATTAAGTAGTGTATTTTTTAGCCTTCATATGTTTGTATTTTTTACAGATTTTTTCCCGTAATTCATATCTAGTCTCATTAGTATTGTGGTCAGAAAAGATACTTGATACAATTTCAATTTTCGTAAAGTTACCAAAGCTTGATTTGTGACCAAAGATATGATCTATCCTGGAGAATATTCCATGAGCACTTGAGAAGAAAGTGCATTCTGTTGTTTTGGATGGAATGTCCTATAAATATCAATTAAGTCCATCTTGTTTAATGTATCATTTAAAGCTTTTGTTTCCTTATTTATTTTCATTTTGGATGATCTGCCCATTGGTGAAAGTGTGATGTTAAAGTCCCCTACTATGATTGTGTTACTATTGATGTCCCCTTTTATGGTGTTAGCATTTGCCTTATGTATTGAGGTTCTCTTATGTTGGGTGCATAAATATTTACAATTTTTATATCTTCTTTTTGTATTGATCCTTTGATCATTATGTAGTGTCCTTCTTTGTCTCTTGTAAGTCTTTATTTTAAAATCTATTTCTTCTGGGCTTCCCTGGTGGCACAGTGGTTGAGAGTCCACCTGCCGATGCAGGGGACACAAGTTCATGTCCTGGTCCAGGAAGATCCCACACGCCGTGGAGCAGCTGGGCCCATGAGCCATGGCTGCTGAGCCTGCACATCTGGAGCCTGTGTTCTGCAATGGGAGAGTCCACAGCAGTGAGAGGCCCACGTACCGCAAAGAAAAAAAGAAAAAATAATCTATTTCTTCTAATATTAGAATTCCTACTCCAGCTTTCTTTTGGTTTCCACTTTCATGGAATATCTTTTTTCATCCCCTCACTTTCAGTACCTATATGTCCCTAGGTCTTAATTGGGTGTCTTGTAGACAGCATATATACATGTCTTGTTTTTATATCCATTCAGTCAGTCTATGTCTTTTGGTGGGAGCATTTAATCCATTTATATTTAAGGTAATTATAGATATATATGTTCCTATTACCATTTTATTAATTGTTTTGGGTTTGTTATTGTAGGTATTTTCCTTTTCTTGTGTTTCCTGCATAGAGAAGTTCCTTTAGCATTTGTTGTAAAACTGGTTTTGTGGTGTTGAATTCTCTTAGTTTTTGCTTGTCTGTAAAGGTTTTAATTTCTCTGTCAAATCTGAATGAGATTCCTTGGTGAGTAGAGTAATCTTGTTTGTAGGTTTTTTCCTTTCACACACCTTTATCATGTAATAGGGAAGAACAAATCTGATTCCATATTAGATCAGTTTCTTTTACTGTAACTTTTGTAGTCTATTGCTTTTGCTTGGAGTTAAGAATGGTGCCTACAGCCTGAAATATGCAGAATAGCCCATTCTCAGAGCTCTGACTTTTAAGGGTATAACACTTTTGCATTCATATAGAGAAAAGTAGGTGTAAAACAGGGAATAACATTTGTCTTGTTGGTGTTTTATAGGAACATTTTGACTCCACCTAAGTGGACAGCTGGAAGAACAAAAGATTCTAGCACCAAGTAGTTTGCAACAACTAACCACAACTCCTCCCCTTTTTAGTATAAAAGAAACCTGAATTCTGACTTAGGTAAGACGCTTCTTTGGGACAGTAATTCACCATCTTCTTTATCTTCTGGCTCTCTGAACACAGTCACTATTCCTTGCCCAACAAATTGTCTCTTAACTTATTGGCATGTTGTGCAGCTAGCAGTATGAGCTTAGACTTAGTCACAAATTTTGGCAAGCCTGCCAGGACACTTGCTGCTTGTGGTAGCTGGCCCTGATTGGGGAATTTTCAGGTAAAGCCCTAGCAGCTGCTAGGACCAATTGTCCTGAGAATCTTCCCTTTAAAATTCCCTGAAGCAGCACAGGCTGCCCTAGCACTTGGCAGTTGGAGCAAGAAATCAATATCTAGGAGCTGATAGGCTCAATCAGTATGACAAGTAGCCCTGGTGTGTACAGCAGAAACTTTATTCCTCTCCTTTTGGGGATTTTTTCCTCCAGAATAAGCCAATTTGTTTTGTATTTGAGTTGGGTACCCTGTTGAAAAGAGGAAATAGTTGCTGGACTTTTACCTGATTTGTGAACCAGTTCATTTCTTTCTTTGGATCCAAACCATTTGTGGGTTTTTTTGTCGTGTATTTTTGTCTTTAAATGTTGGGGAATGTTTCAACTATCCCTAAAGAAAGTCCTCTGGGACACATTTTGTATAAGTTGTCTGATTACAGCTAAGAACCCATGACTAAGAGAAAGATAATATTTAATTGTAGTAATGTGTACCTGTGTACCACGGTACCTGTTAGGATATCAACAAGGGGTTTATGCAGGGTTATCATGGCACCCTGTGTACCAAGTAGTCTCACCCTTGCTTGTTAATTATGCCATTTGTGGTCTCCTGTGTCATTGGTCTAGCCAAGGAATCACATTGCATGGGGGTTGAATTGATGATTCTTATGATAAGTAAAACCCCAAGACCAAACCTGGGGGTTTATTTTTGGTTTTCCATTTGTCCTTTGGGTTTTTCATGACATTTTGTTTTGGTCCCATTTCTCCATTTACAGCCAAATAAGTTTTGTGATACTTAAAGCTTTTACTGATGTCAAATGGAGGAAAGGAACAACGACAACAACAACAACAACAACAACAAAACTTGCCTGTTCTTATCTGAGAATGGGACATTCCCAGAAAGAAGAGAAAGTTTTCACTTGTTTCCTAAAGTCACCAAGCCCCTAGTCCAGAATTCAGCCTAGTTGGTTGATGCCAAAGCAAAATGTTTAGAAATGTTAAATTACTATTTATAGATTTACAATAAAGTGCTGAGAAATTATGGCTTTTGAATGGCTCTATACAATCCTGAAATTATAGCTATTCTGTGAAAAGGCAGAGAAGAATGATAAAATCCCCTATGTACAAGCATTTGTGCTATTACATCATAGAAAATAAGAGAAAGAAGGGAATAAGAGTGAGGATATGTTGCTTCAAACCTTAACTCTTCCAGCTGAGCCAGCCGTCCTGTCCCTCTGGCCACTATGCCAATATATTCACCCCTTCCACTACCTCCCATTTCTATACAGCCAGCCCTAATTCCCAACATTGGGGTTCAGGAAGTGCTCAGACTGGCTCCCACTCCTTATAGAGATCAAATTGTGTTAGTTCCTGGGGTACAGGGGCCTGGTCTGGTATTGCCATCTAAGACCTTACAGGGCACTCGGTTTGCACCAGAAGCCACTCCTGGTGCAGGGCAATTTCCCTCACACAGGGGGCCTAAATGAAAACATTTAGCAGGCTGGGTTTCTATGGATGACCCATGACCCTTAATGAGCAGCAAAGGAATTTAAACAAAATTCAAGAACTCCAGCAAAAACCAAATGAGGACCCCTCTGAATTTTTGGAAGGGGTTTATCAGAACTACAGACATTAGACTGATGCAGATGCCAAGGCCCCTGAAAATGCTAGAATGGTAGATATGAGAAAATTACAAAAATCAGATGGTGCATTTGGAATGAACCCCTTTCAATTGGTAGATGTTACTTTTAAAGATTTCAACAACAAGGAACAACAACAGAAGAAAGAAGATGAAAAAGGGAATGCCACTTTTCTGGCAGTAGCATTGGATTCTCAGAAGGCAAGTAACCTGAAGAGATGTAAGCTGCCATTGGGGAAGGACAATACACTTACTCTAAGGAGGAAACACATTAGAAAAAGACTGCCCCAAGCTAAAACATAAGAAGGAAAACAATAAAAGAAAGGTGGGAGCCTCTCATATGGTAGAAAGAGAGGGACGCTCTGATGATGAATGAAGAGACCTAGGGGCTCCCTTGGACTTGAGGTGCCCAATTCCAATTTCCCTACAGGAGTCCCAGGTAACTTTGACAGTGGGGGACAAGTTGATTGACCTTCTAACAGATATGGGTGCAAGATACTCTGTGGTAAACACCAAGGTGGCACAGAAAACATCTCAATCAATTCTGGTCATGGAAGTTTCTGGAGAAGTACAAAATCATTCATTCTTACATCTAGAATGCCAACTAGGAGACCCCACTCTGAAACACAGTGTCATATATAAGCCAGAGTGTCCAATCTCTCTTTGGGGCTGAGATCTCCTTTGTAAATTAAATGATCAAGTAACTTTTTTGCCAGAACAGCTTGACATCAGGGCCCCATTGGAGCATGCTTTAAGCCTACAGATGACACACATTGATGCCCCAGAAAAGAGACAGAGCTCTTTCCCTGTGAGGTCTACAAAAATGTAAGGTCAGAAGTGTGGGCTGAGGGAGGAGATATGGGGATATATGTATATGTATAGCTGATTCACTTTGTTATGAAGCAGAAACTAACACACAGTTGTAAAGCAATTATACTCCAATAAAGATGTTAAAAAAAAAAGAAGTGTGGGCTGATGGTACCCCAGGGGAAAAAAAAAAAAACACATGACCAATACAAATCCCTTTAAAAAGGGGCCCTGGGACACCTAATCTAAAACAATACCTTCTGAGGCAAGAGGCCCAAAAGAGAACTCAGACAATTCCTGAAAATTTTTTGGAAGCAGGACTGATTAAATCCTGCAGGTCCCCTTCCCTACAACACCCCTATTCTCCTGGTCAAAAATCCAAACTGAGTAGAGTATTGCTTCATCTAAGACTTAAAGGCTATTAATGAAGTAGTATGAGACTTGTTCCCTGCTCACAACCATTCCAGGAGGTTCTCAGTTTGGGGGCTTGAAAGATGTTTTTTTCTGCATTCTTATTGCAGGAGAATTACAGCAGCTGTTTGCTTTTGAATGGCAAGGCCCAGAAACACAGGTAGTCCAACAGTATTGTTGGACAGTCCTGCCTCAAGGATTGAAGAATTCCCCTACATTGTTTGGGGAGAGGTTGGCTAGGGACCTTAGAAACTTAATATTGGATGAAAGACTTTTTATTTCAATACATGGATGATTTGCTACGAAACACTCATTATGAGAGAGATGTCACCTTACAATGGATTCAAATGTATATAGTGGAACTTAACTTACAAAAGACCATACAGAGAGTCACTCAGAATTGCATGACTTGTGCAAAAAATAACCCAAAGACTGCTGTTAGACCTTCCCAGATAGGGACTCGACATAGAGGAATCTCTCCCCTGAGGACTGGCAAATAGACTTTACTCAAATACCTCAAACTGCACGAAATTTCAGATACCTGCTAGTGTTGGTGGACACTTTTTCAGGATAGCTGGAAGCATACCCCACCCAGACAGAAAAAGCTTCCAAAGTGATTAAAACCATCCTTAAAAAAATTATCCCCCTATTTGGACTGCCTAACACCCTTCAAAGTGGTAACGGGCCTGCTTTTGTCTTTAGCATAATCCAACAAGTGTCTAAAGTATTTCAAATTATATTCATCCTGGAGACCACAATCAACAGGAAAAAACAAGGAAATGAATTATATATTGAAAAGGAATGTCACTAAAATATGTCAAGAAACTAATTTAACTTGGGATACGGCCTTGCCAAGACAAGTTGCCCTGCTACAGATCAGAGTGGCTTCCAGAAGCAGGCTTAAATTAAGCCCCTTCAAAATATTGTGTGGTAGGTCCCTCTAGGTGTCTGCCCAGGTGAGAGAATCTATAAATGCTCTAAAAGACCTAGCAGTTGCCAATTATGTTAAAACTTTGGGCACTATACTGTTCATGAGTTTGCCTCCAATAGGTCTGCTTATCCAACTGAGGTAGCCTTACATATTTTCTGGCCCAGAGACTGAGTCCTTCTTAAAACCTGGAGAGAACAAAGGCCTGAATATCAGCTGACTGCAAGGTGGACAGGACTGCATGTGGTATTACTTACCACTCACTCATCTGTCAAGTTATCTGGGGTAAAGCCATGGATTCATCACACTCCTGAGAGGCCTGGGGAGCAATGGGTTTGTGAACCCTTAGAATATTTAAGGTTGCTCTCTAAAAAAGATAAATATCGAGATTATAATTTCATTGTAGCTGAAAAAGGGTCAACCTATTTGTTTAATCTTATCCAAATAGATAGCACAGGAATCTAGTGTAATTATGGCAGTCAGAAAGATAAAATTAATAGATATGTATAGGGAAATGGAAACAAAACCCCAAGTTCAACAAAGTGAGAAGGGGTTTCATCAGGTTCAAGTAATTGTAAATAAAGAAGGAAAGAGGATTGTACTACTGATAAAAGATTCTAAGGAATGTTCCCTGTCCAGAGCTGATTAATTCCATTCCATGATCACCCATTCATCAACCCCTATTCTGCAGGAAGTAGCTGGAACAGTCGTCACCCCTTTCTCCACAAGGAATGGACATTGACAGTGGGGAATTGTAATAGGGAAGAACAAATCTGACTCCATATTAGATCAGTTTCTTTTACTTTAACCTTTATATTCTATTGCTTTTGCTTCAAGTTAAGAATGTTGCCTATAGCCTGAAATATGCAGTATAGCCCATTCTCAAGGTTATAACACTTTTCCATTCATATAAAGAGAAAAAGTTGTGGAACAGAGAATAACATTTGTCCTGTTGGAGGTTTACAGGAACATCGTGACCCGACCTATGTGGACAGCTGCAGGAACAAAAGATTCCAACACCAAGAAATTTGCAACAAGCAACCACACCCCCTCCCCATTTTAGTATAAAGGAAACCTGAATTCTGACTTGGGTAAGATGGTTCTTTGGGACACTAGTCCACCATCTTCTCAGTCACTATTTCTTGCCTCAATAACTCATTTCTGGATTTATTGCCCTGTCATGTGGCAAGCAGTATGAGCTTGGACTTGGTAACAATCATCAAAGAAACAGAACTTTTAGGAGTTTAATCTTCTCCTTGTGAAATGTTTTAGACAATCTGCTCTTGATGCTAAACCAAACCAAGAGCCCCTCCTCTCAGGATACTGAGTGCCCTGCCTGCCATCCCAGGCCAACTCAGCAAGTAACCAGACAAAGTTGAATCCCAGGGTCTTAGCACAAGAAGAGGTGGGAACTAGGAGGGGCTTAACAGCAGAGAGACTGTGGTGGAAGATAGAAGTCAGGAGGCCACAGAGGAGAGGCTTCTCAGTAAACCATAGGGTTAATGGGAAGTCACATGGTCTGCCATTGGGATCTCCCTTGGGGACACAAGGGAGTTGATGGTGTAAAGTCCAGTCCTGATCTGAGTCAGAGGCCAGGAAAAGACTGATGTCCCAGCTCAAACACAGTCAGGAAGAGAGAAGGAATTCTCCCTCCTCAGCCATTTTGTTCTATTCAGGCCTCAATAGATTGGGTGAGCCTTCCACCCCAACACAGGGGAGGGCAAGCTACTTTACTCAGTCTATGGATTTAAATGTTAATCTCATCCAGAAACACCCCCACAGTAACCCCCAGAATCATGTTTAACCAAATATCTGGGCACTCCATGGTCCAGTCAGTTGACACATAATATTAACCATCACAAGTGGTAATAGCAACACACAGGTAACAACAAAAACTCACTTACAATCCCCCCACCCCCAACAAATAAATGTGTGTGTGTGTGTGTACATATGTGTACAGTAGTCTCTTCTTATCTACTGGGGGACACATTTCAAGAACCCAACTGAATGCCTGAAACTATGGATAGTACCAAACCTTGTATATGCCAAATTTTTCCTATACATTTGTACCTATGATGATGTTTAATTTATAAATTAGGCACAGTAAGAGAATGTTTTGAATTGCCAGCATCATTGTGTTTGGGTCCATTATTAAGTAAAATAAAAGTTACTTGAACACAAGCACGGCTATGCCCCGACAGCCCATCTAATAACTGAGACAACTACTAAGTGACTAAATGGCAGAGTTTCATCACGCTACTCAGAATGGCCCCAAAATGTAAATGCAAGGGCATTTTAGTGTTTTCTCAGACAGTCCCTGTATGTTGTGGAGGCTGTACAAGAAAGACCGAGAGGCTTTATAATTTGTTTATGATTCAAATGACTGTTTGTTCATCCAATCATTGTCTCCTCAATTACAAGGGGAAACTAATTCTAAAATTGCCATCCTTCTTTTGAAAATAGTTTTCTATTCAATGTGACAATCTTTAATTTTTATTTCTGTTGCTAAAACTGTGGATATTTGCTTTGTAATATCACAATAGTTTTCCAAATGATGGATTCTAAACTCTTACTAAAAAAATCTTGAAACTCTCTGGAATGCTATACTGTAAGGTCCATGGGTGTACTTTTTTTTTTCCTTTTTTTTCTTGGTTGGAATATAGTTGCTTTACAATGTTGTGTTAGTTTCTGCTGTACAGCAAAGTGAATCAGCTATATGTATACATATACCCCCTCCTTTTTGGATTTCCTTCCCATTTAGGTCACCACAAAAACTCGAGTAACATGGGTGTACTTTTGATCTATAATAATTTCCTGATGAAACCCACAGCATGAGCATAGGAAGTTCCTGTTCTGGATCCCAGTGCCACCCCCAGGAGGACCCCTCTTTTCTCCCAGGCCTCTGGTGTTGTGCTGCTGCTCCTGCTACTCCTACCTCAGTTCACTTCAGCAATGAGACCCTGGAACTTGGCCCCACAGCATCTGGACTGTCCCCGGCATGCACATGTGTGTGCTGGGCGGCTAGGGCAACTGCCCTGGGCCTGAGCATGTTCAGACATGTTGCCACCTAGCATATCTCCTCTGCTCACACATTCCCTGTGGTCCTGTTCTTCACTTAAAAAACACAAGCTCAGAGATAAAATTATTAATAATTTCAAGCAGTGACAGCAGTACATTAAACTAAGCACAGGAACACTCCTGAGAGTAGATGCACTGTTGCAAGCCCATGAAGCTGCCCCTGCCTCCCTCCACCATTTGAATTTAAAGTGCCAACTGGGCACTGACTATTTGAACTTACTTTTGGGGAGTTGTGGGAATTCTGGCATGGCTCACTCTTTGGTTGACCACTCCTTCCTTGCATAAAAAAAGGGCTGATGCTAGAGTTACACTGACAGCGTCACCACACTATCTTGATGGAATTCCAGGTTTTCTCTTTGTCTCACTTAGACGATCATTACTAGTTTGCTCAGCCCAGACACTCTGGCTCAAACACTGGGGAAGATATTCTCTCCATTGATGCTCAGTTTAATTGCTGTTCTTTTGCAGTCACTTTGCCCACATTGTGGCTGAAACTATTTACAGAGAGAACTTGGGTTTCTGAGAGTAAGATACTTTATTCCAGAGAAGAGCTTAATTATAGTAAAAAGAGTAGAGGAAAGGTTGATTTTTAGGGCAACTCTAGGCCAATCAGGGTTACAAACATAAAATTATAAACATGAATTCTTTTATGCATTTGAATGTCTATATAGTGATCATATTTATGCAAGCATCTTTGCTAGTATATGCTCTGCAGCTGAAAAGTTTTATTACACTTGATTGTAAATGTGATACTGTTGTACTATATAAACAAATCTATAAAATTGAGAACACTCAAAAGCATTTCTTTGAATTACCAGATATTTGCATGACTCTTGGGAACCTATCTTCACTAAAATAAAACATTGGTTCAGAATATTAAGACCAGTGCCACAGAGCTTGCATTTGAGTGAGGGTAAATACACAGTCAGGGAGGAAGGCAGGATTAAAACAGTAAACATTGCAGCACTGACATTTACTCTTGCTGCTGTAGACTAGTTCATGATAATGTCCTTTTAGAATAATATCCTGACACTGCCCATGTCAGCATTCAACTGGGTTTGGAGTAACATAAACATTAAATGCCTAGGTCATCACACTAAAGCAGGAAGACTTTCTGTGATTATCATCCTACATTTCTAAGAAGAAAAGAGATAGTTAATATGAACAGGAAATGGTCATTTGACACAATTCTAACTAGTTCATCTTTTCTCCATCACTTTATTTTGAAAATTTTCAAACACAGATATGTTGAAAGAATGAGGGGTGAACACTTATGTGACCACCACCAAGGTTCTACTGTTAACATTTTACTACACCTGCTTTTGTGTTTATCTATTCGTCCATCCTTCCCTCTATCCATCCATCAGTATACTGCATTTTTTAATGCATTTCAAAATAAGTTACAGACATAACTTCCCTTCACCCTTGAATACTTTGGCATGCAGCATATCATGGACTTAAATTCAATATTTGTTATCTGTTTTATATTGTTTGTGGCTAAAATCACAAATCTTAAGTGGACCACTTAATGTTTTTACAAATGCACACAGCTGTATAACACAAATCCCTATCAACATATAGAACTTTGCATCCCTCCAGAAGATTCCCTCATAACTTTTCCCAGTCACTTCCAGCCACCTCCAACCTACCAGTAGGGTCACTGTTCTGATCATTTCCACCATAGATTAGTTTTTCCTATTGACTAGTTTATTTTCATCTTTCTTGCGCAGTTGAATAAATAGAATTTTAAAGATTTTGCTTTCAAATCAGTGAAACTCTAGTATTTCAGTGGATGATCATTTTTTTAATATTTAAGGACAATTTCTAATAACAATAAAGAAAAGCCCTCACCAAAAATGTCAGTAAAAATCTCTGATGTGTTTGAGGAAACTGCAGCCTCTTAAAGCAGGCGAGACTTGCCAAAAGGAAGCAGGATTTATAGTGTCCCTCGAGGTAGCTTGACTGTTGAGGAGAGAAAAAAAGCAAATTCATATGTTGAATATTTCCTTAGGGAAAATCAAAGCAACTCTATCTCTTCATTTATCCACGACTTGATGGTGTTTTCTTTCCCTCACATCACAGGGCAGCAGAGCATTTTTCTTTCCACAAGCTCTGCTTGAGCTCTTCTTCCCTGTTTTACTTTCAGAAGGCACTTGCCAGAGACAACCGGGCTCTCTGCAGGTTGCATGATTTAATCAGCAAGAGTGAGATGTTCCAGAATCCAGTGACTTCTGGGGCCCTGCCTCTTGGAGAACACAGAGGACTTACCATAGATCATTTCCAGTGGCCTGCCCTGTCAAGCCCAAAAACGAAACACAGCGGGAAAGTGGCAAAATACATGTGCCTCACCTCTCTCTTTTGTTGTTTTTGCTCATCAAGTCAATTGAAATTGGAACACTGTGTTCCCCCAAACCCCATACTGTTGTGGCCGTGTACAGCAGAGCTCCCCCACTTTAATCAATCCTTATTTTACCATAAACTACAAATATTAATTTACTCATTTATTCAAGTTTTTCATTCCTAGTATTGGTTTTCTTCTTCCCCAAAATGGTCTTTCCATTTCCTTTCTACCGAGGTTCAAACCAGAATTCTGGAATTACCCCAACACATTCCTCCACCACTGCAGCCAACCTCTGGCTGACTTCTGCCTGTTTTCCCTCCCAAATATTTGTAGAATATGTTTGTCTTCATTCATTCATGAAATAAGTATCTTTGAGCATCTGCATGTCCCAGGTGTCATCTGTGCAACAGGGTTATAGGATACAGTGACCCATGAAAAAGAGAAGGCTTCTGCCCTCCTGGAGATTCCATTCTAGGAAGGATAAACACCCACAGAAAAATAAACACATTGACATTTCAGATAATGCTAAGTGCTGTGAGTCAAAAAAAATCAAAGCACTGTGTGAAAAAGAGAGAGCAATAATTTAGAGTGCGGTCATGGGAAGCTTGTTTGAGGTGAAGGTATTGGAACTAAGACTTGAATAATGAGAAGAGATGGTCATGTGATGGTCTGGCTGGGACTTTCAGGCAAGGGGATAGGAATTGGCAATTACACCTCACTTTTATCTACCATGATTTCTTACTTGGCCCAACTAACAGGTCTACTGTGATGTATGGATGCTCCAATATATTATGTCTTTCACACTGAGCTTTCTGAAATGTAAACCATATACCATCAATTTCCCTACCTTCTTGTCATTCCCATCAAAATGCCCCATAGCTCTCTGTTGTTATTGCTCTTAGGGAGAAACAGTCCTTAACTTGACAACAGGCAACCAGAACATCCAGGGCCAGCCCTTGCATTCCTCTCTAGCTCAATGTCACACCACAACTTCCTGGTCCCACTAGCCTTCTTTCAGTCTTCCAGTCCATTATGTTTGCACAGATGACATTCTCCCAAGGTCAGAGGGGCCCATTCCTCCTCTATTTTTGGACTTAATTCAATTTCATCCTCTAGGTTCCAAATTATTCATCACTACCCCCAGGAAAGCCTTTCCTGACCTGTTTTTTAAAGACAAATGCCCAAGTTACATGATTTTAGGGAACACTAACCTCCCATTTATAGCACTTCTCACTCTGGTAATTTTCCATATAAGTTAGGATTATTTGACTTATGTCTGTCTATAAGATTCTAAGCTTATAAAAGGAGGCTCCCTGGAACAGTACTAGAACATAGCTGTTTAAATTGTTAAATTGATTAGTCATGAATATCGTAATTAATCATGAATAACTTCTATGAATTTGAAAGTTGTCAGCATAGAGAAGACATTTCAAGCCATCAGAAAGGATGAGATCACCCTGGGAGATGATAGGCAGAATAAGTCCTGGGCACCTGTGCCATGGACAAGTCTACATTTAAAGAACCAAAGGAAAAGGAGAGTTACCCAATGAAACAGAAGTGGAGCAGCCAGAGAAGCAGGATGAAAATGGAGAGCTCTGCCTCCCACAGCAGGAAAGGAGCTCTCCTAGTCCATTCAGGTTACTGTAACAGAATATCAGAGGCTTATAAATGGCAGAAATTTACCTCTCACAGTTCTGGAGGCTGGGAAGTCCCAGATCAAGGCAACTGATTCAGTGTCTGATGAGAGCTCTCTTTCTGGTTCATAAAGGGCCACCTGCTCATTGTTTCCTCATGAAGCAGAAGGAGCAAGAGAGCTCACTGGGGTCTCTTTACGAG
This sequence comes from Monodon monoceros, assembly GCF_005190385.1. Lineage (NCBI taxonomy): Eukaryota > Metazoa > Chordata > Mammalia > Artiodactyla > Monodontidae > Monodon > Monodon monoceros. Next base: position 20,594,475 of record NW_021703782.1, on the reverse strand, counting down.
GGCACTAATCCATTATGAGGGCTCCACTCTCAAGACCTAATCACCTCTTAAAGGTCACCACTTTTGAATACCATCACTTTTGGTCTAGGTTTCAACATACGAGTTTGGGGGAGACACAAACAGTCTAGAGCAGAGAGTGTGCTGAAGTAGAGAGAGACCAACTCTATGCTATTGTTTATGGTAATGTTTTAGGAAATACAGAATCACAGGAAAAGAACATGAATGAAAATAAGACATATACACACACATGCACATACCCAATGTTTGGGAAATGTCTTGGAAGACTTTCTAAGTACCTAAGCAAACTGTGTGTGTGAGTGTGTGTGTGTGTGTGTGTGTGTGTGTGTGTGTGTCTGTTTGGAAGAGGAAGGTGATGAACATTATTAAATAATTTTCAGGTCTCTGAATTGTATGCTTTATCCCCTGATAAAAGAAGATGGGTCTTTGTTTTGTTTTTTATTTTTTAGATTTTGTGATTGCATTGTTCTAACAAACTGTGATTTTTGCAAATATAATAAGTTATATTAAATAATCTTAAAGGAACTCTAAAATAGAACTGAATAAAAGTTGGGTAAGTTATTAACTAATAAAGGGGGTGTTTTTTAAAGCCCAAAACATATAATATACACATAAGAGGGTCCTTGGTAAATATTCTGAAAATAAGTTATATCTCCTGCAGAAATTATTTTTTGTATTTAATGTAGAGAAAGAAATCTGATTTTCTTAAAAATTTGCAAACAGTTTTCATGACACAGCAGCTTGGTGGGTTGAAACAATCATAGATGGTGTGTAGAAATGGTATTTCTCTGGCTCTGCCCACAGGCTCTCTGAAGGAGCATTACTTCCCCTTAGGTAGTTCTGAATATCTGAATCCTGTGTACTCTTAGAGTCCTTGTGGTTACCTGCCAGTGACCAATGAAGACACCAGGGCCAGTGCTAGCTGCCTGATGTTTTCAGCAAAATCAGCATTTCTATGTTCCCCCAACCCCTTTCCTTCTGCTCTCAGCAGCCCTTCCAAGGCTGCAGGCACCAGTTCACTGCTGTCGGTATTCAGAAAGATTTGATAAAAAGAGATATTTTGTTTTCAATCACTCTTTCATTGAATTAATCACACTGGAAACAATTCATGCTTGGGATGGAAAGCAATCTAAGCAAAAGATACCTTTTCTGTACTCCAGATGACAACCTGCAACCCTCACTTGCCAAGTCAAATCATAATATAATCTTCTTTGAAACCAATATCTCAGGTAGTAAAGACCTTCCAAAACAAATTTCTTCGTGAATCTGGGGCAAACAACCACTGACCTGATCCTGAATCACAATCCTGATCCTGAACTTGTGAAACTGGCTTCAGTTGGAGATAAGTCCCCAAAACTAGCCCATGAAACATACATCGATCAGAAATCAGAAGTTTATGCAAATGAGTCCAGTGTGGGTAGCTGGCTACAGACTGAAGTGACAAGAGTGCTAGGACCTACTATGTTTTTCCCTTCTACCTTCAACAACTTCCCCTATATCCCTCTAAACTTATTACTACATATTTAGCCATAAACATAAAACAAAGATAAACTAAGATTCTATCATAAAATTTTGCATGTCTCCACATTTAGGTTGACTGAAGTTACTATTAATTTATCCTTATACATTGATAGGTTATTTTTTGTGAGCCTCTGTGTGAAGATAATAGGCCTGTGCCTTTTGGGGAAGAAAATTTCTCTGAAAGAGAGAGTGGGTAGGAAATAGGAGGAGAAAGGCAGGGAAGTGCTCTATGTAGGTGATCATTTCTACTGAAATTGCAGAGCTGTAATTATCCATAAGCTGAAAGGTTTAGATGGAACATTTTCAGATCCTTTCTACAGAACCTCTAGGGCTAGAATTATCTAAAATACTTAAAAAATTAGGTTAAAAAATTCAGGAAGAAAAAAATGTATCTTTCTTTTGGCATAACTAAGCCTAAGGCTTTTGTCAACCTCACATGCAAGTGTTGCTTAATTACTCTTAGGGAGAAGGTGAGGTCAGAAGGCTCTTTATTATAGTTCAGCTTCCTGGGAAGAAGTAAACTCAAGTAAGCAAATGATAAAGGAAAACTCTCAATCTGAAAACATGGCTAAAGCGAGAGCGGTGTTTCCGGTTTGGGATGCACTCTATCAGGACTACGGGAATTATATACTGGGTCATTGCTGTTCATTATTGGAAGAAACCTAACATTTCCCTAATGGGAAACAATTGCTATGGAGTGGGCTCTGACGCGTTTATTTGCACTGAGGAGTGTAGCTGTGTTCACCCTGTAATTACAGTGACACAACAAACCTTGGCAAACGTTAGCACAGCAGAGCGACCTTCATCGTCACGGAGTCCTGAGATGTGGGGATACTTGGAGGCACGCAGTGTCTCTCATAGGCTCGTGCTGACCCTCCGCGGTATCACTTCCATTGCATCTGGGGGACTACGCTCCATCACCGTGTTTTCAACTTTCCTGACAAGCAGAGAACGCAGAGTCACTCTTTAAGATAGAGGGAACAAAGCCTCTCCCCAAACCAACCACATAGAAATCTCTAGGAAAGGGCTTAGGAATTTGAATGTGGACATTCTCACTTTTCATCAGTTTAAGAAACACTGAGAGATCCCTGAAGTCCCTTGTCTAACTGTCTATGATGACCTCAGCTAGTCGTTCTCAAAGAAAACAGAGGAGCTGGCATTTGAGAACCATCCAAGGAGCCTTTCAAAACACAGATTTCTTTTTCTCACAACCCTCAGTTACACTGAAGTCTTTGAAGGAGCTGGTTGTATATGTGTTTTGCAGTGACCTCCAGACTAGATACAGCCTCCCTCTCACCTACGACTTTGATGAGAAGGATGCCAGCCCAGGTGCTGCTCATTCAGTCAGTGATTTTCAACAAAGCAGCTACCAGTTATTTATTCAGAAAGTTTGGTGCTTATTCTGTTCTCTACCCTTACGTGTTTCCAGTCAAATAAAACCTCCATGCACATCGTAGAGTTGTAAGTTCTGGAGATAAAACAAGATAATACAAGTTTGGTGACCCCATGACACTTACAGTCCAGTTAAACCAGAATTGCAAGGAAAATGCCTCAAAGTCAAAGCAAAGAGCATGTCAAACAATTAAGAGACATTCCAAAGGGGACTGTGGTTGAGGCTTAAGTAGCAATACAGTCAATAGGTGTCCTGAAGATGGAGGCTTCGCTCTGCAACTTGAATAAGCTACCGTGAGATCACACAGGGGGGTGAAAGGGGAGGCATAATGTGACGGGGAAACTGCTCTCTTAAGTAAACACAAAAATTAATAAACATGTGGATCATTTATTCCTGGCAAATTTAATTTATTCCCAGTTTTTGTCAAATGTCATACATTTTTGTTCTGCTTTTGAAATGAAATTTGTGCATGCTTTGCTTGTACAATATTTGAATGTGTGATAATTTGCATTCATGTCTACAACCTTGAGTCACTAGTAAGTGCACAGAAATAATTGTCCATCTTGAGAACTGAAAAATGTACAACCATATGATGAAAGTAACCATAACTAGTTAGCTCTATTAAAAAAGAAGAGGAAGAAGGAGAAGAAGAAGAAGGAAGAAGAGGAGGAGGAGGGGAGGAAAAGGAGGGGGAGAAGGAGGGGGATGAGGAAGAAAGAGAAATAATAATAATAATAATAATAATAATAATAATGGAGGATTTGAAAATAGATGACTATCTAAAGCACCACCAAAATCAAAAACTGAGGCAGGGAAGAGGAGTCACCTGCCTGATGAATTGCATAAGTGAGAAAAATAAGGAATAGATTGGTCAAAGGCCATGTGAAACTCAGGAGCCTTGAGTAGAGAGGTGTCCCTAGGTTGTTTATTGTGAGAAACTGGGTGTGGCACACTCAAACATTTTGCATTTTAACTATACATGGAACCTTCTGGAAGTAAAATCTGGAAGTGGGTGGCAAAATAACCTCAGTTTAGGTTAGCAAACTTTAAAGTGTGGTATGTTAAGACTTTATTTGGTCCATTCCCTAAAAGAAGTGTGGGAAGCAGGAGGGAGTCACCCCCAACAAGACCTGGACCCCACAATGGAGGGATTCCTGGTGATCTCAAGATTCTAGTAACAGGAAAGCAGCAACTTGGGAGGCAGGCTCAAATGTGAAGCTGGCAAGGAGGCCTCTCTTCTCTCAGTTTTTTGCCATAAGCGATAGGCAAACACTGGCCTCATCAATAGCTGTCCCTGTCCCCAAATATCAGTCTTATACTCAGGTGCCCACAGTGTCCTTCATTTGTGGTGAGGGAAACTCTTCCAAGTGAAATAACATACCACGCTTGCCTCCATGTGGGAAATATTTTAAATATACCCAGTGCTGTAAGGTTGTAAGGAAATTGGCATATAATTGGTTATAAAGATTATTGCATAGCCATATGATAGCACACTATGTTGTTATTAAAGCCAGTTATTTTTACTGGCATTAAAAGATTTTCTCAGTTAAAAGTTAAAAAAACACAGAAGTATGCAACAGAATAAGATCTTTTTTTTTAAACATGTTTATTGGAGTATAATTGCTTTACTATGGTGTGTTAGTTTCTGCTGTATAAAAAAGTGAATCAGCTATACATATACATATATCCCCATATCTCTTCTTTCATGCATCTCCCTCACACCCTCCCTATTCCACCCCTTTAGGTGGTCACAAAGCACCGAGCTAATCTCCCTGTGCTATGTGGATGCTTCCCACTAGCTATCTATTTTACGTTTGGTAGTGTATATATGTCCATGCCACTCTCTCACTTCGTCCCAGCTTACCCTCCCCCCCCCCCATGTCCTCAAGTCCATGCTCTACGTCTGCATCTGTATTCCTTCCCGGCCCTTAGGTTCTTCAGAACCTTTTATTATTATTATTATTATTTTTAGACTCCATATATATGTGTTAGCATACAGTATTTGTTTTTCTCTTTCTGACTTACTTCACTCTGTATGACAGTCTCTAGGTCCATCCACCTCACTATAAATAACTCAATTTTGTTTCTTTTTATGGCTGAGTAATATTCCATTGTATATATGTGCCACATCTTCTTTATCCATTCATCTGTCGATGGACACCCAAACAAGAAAGAGGGAAAGGATGTATTTCCAAATGAGTATGATCTGAAAGGACTTCCTTATACAGAAATCATAGAACATGACAATTCCTATATATTATTTGCAACTATTCTCAGCATAAGCTGGATATTATTTCAGTTTTTCATAGTCCTCTGTGGGAGTCTGCAGGTAAGACATTGAATTTTTAGCAGACATTCATGATGTAGTCTGATTGGCCTGCCATCCTCCCTGTGATGGAGCTCCCGGGGACAGGGACTTAGTCAAGGGTTCCATTGCTGGAGTTCATGGTCAGTCCTGCCCTGATACCCATCACACACACCTTCCAAAAAGTCACCACCCTGTGCAAAATCATTGTGTAAAACCTACAGAGCAAACGTGAAAATGAGGTTAGTAGCACAACACTCAACAACTTTGTGACTAAAAAAAAGAGATAAGAATCTAATAAAAATAGTCCCACAATTTTTGCATGTAATGTGCTTTAAAAACACAGCAATAAGTATGGCACCTTACCTTAAAAAGGCTTACTTGCTGTGGCAGTATTTTTTCAGAACCCCATGTGCAGAGGAAGAGAACAAAATTAGAGACAGAAAAAGGGTGAGAGAAAAGAACAAAGAGCAATAGAAAAAAGAACCAGAGGCTGACTGCAAACGGGGCTGGGTGACCGGATTGGATGTGGGGCAGAGAGGCATGCACCCTGTGTTCCTGCACACCATGGTTGGCTGGGGGCAGTTTTCCGTGGCCTCGTTGGGCTTCTTGCAGACAAAGTCACCTAAAAAGCAGTTAAGAAGTTTGGAGGTGCTCAGTTGCTGCCAAATACGTCAATTCTGTTGGCACAAATTTGGAGAGGGGAGTCCACGAAGACCCAGCAGGGGAGCTGGGCTGCAGGCTGCAAGAGTGAAGCCCGTCCAAGGGCACATTCCTGAGCAAATTACTTGTAGGCTCTGAAGGGGGTGGGGTGCATGCAGTACTGCCCTGCCAGGGGCCTGCACCATGAGGTGTTTGCCCACCCAGTGCCTGCCCTATTTGGCTTAAGGGCATTTCTGGCTTCTAGGAAGGAGGTTGAGGGCTGGGCACAAGCATACCCAAGGGCTTAGGTGACCGCCCAGGGATGAGGACAAGGCCCCAGGAGCCTGTTTCAGTCAAAGGGAAGCAATAGCCAATGAGGACACCCTCATCCCATAGCACAGTTTTGTTTCCAGTTGGCTCTCTTGGAGTACAATGATAGGGACTGCTTCACAGCCCAGGATGCTGTGCACTTTCAACAATTAAGCCTTCCATTGCCCAGGGCTGGTGCCTGCTCCCTCCCCACCCACGGCCCATCTGACTACCCTTTCCAAGAAGCATGCTGATTATCCTTCCCAGTTACAGTTACTCTTTAAACTGACATTTGCTGAAGTTCTATGCATTTTTAGTTTAAATGTGAATAATGTTTCAGTTCTAACCCTGGCAGATTTAGCTATTATTTGAAAGAATTGTGTTCCATTAAAATGGAGAGCACACTGGGGTTCCTTTCAAGAATTTGCATTAAATAACGGAAAGTGCTTTTTCAGAACTCTTCCAGCTGCTTAAATATTAGAATTCAAGAGCAGTAAAGGAATGTATAAAGATAAAATCACCTAGTTTACATGAAATAAAACTTTTCTTAAAATTCCTTGAGTATTTTTTTTTCCTTGAGTATTTTTAAAGGAAGTAAAGGGCTTTTAAAAAACTCCTTCCCTGGCATCTTCATTTCCCACAACTTTCCCTCCCATTGCCTCAATTCTCTTCTAAAACAGAAATTGCACACTAATTCTACCAGCATATCCCTCATTAAATGAAACACATGCTGCTGAAAACTTTAGCATTACTTACATAGAGAGATGGACTTGAAAGAGTTCTCTCCACAAAACAATAATTTGAAAAGATACATGCACCCCTATGTTCATAGCAGCACTATTCACAATAGCCAAGACATGGAAACAACCTAAATGTCCATTGACAGATGAATGGATACTGAAGATGTGACATATATACAACGGAATACTACTCAGCCATAAAAAAGAACAAAATAATGCCATTTGCAGCAACATGGATACAACTAGAGATTATCATGCTAAGTGAGGTAAGTCAGAAGGAGAAAAACAAATACCATATGATATCCCTTATATATGGAATCTAAAGTATGATACAAATGCACCTACCTAGGAAACAGAAACAGACTCACAGACATAGAGAACAGACTTGTGGTTGCCAAATGGTGGGGGGTGGGGGAGGGATAGATTGGGAGTTTGGGGTTAACAGATGCAAACTATTATTATAGAATAGATAAACAATAAGGTCCCACTGTATAGCACAGGGAATTATATTCAATCTCCTGGGATAAACCATAATGGAAAAGAATATAAAAAGTATGTGTGTGTGTGTGTGTGTGTGTGTGTGTATATATATATATATATATATATATACACACATATATATATACACACACACACACATATATATATATAAAATCACTATATAGCAGAAATTAACACACTGTAAATCAACTATACTTCAATGAAAATAAAATAAAACAGTCCTCTTGAAATGCCATTTGAGTGAGTTCAGGACTATTACTTAGCATGTGTATAAAACTTGAAATCAACCCCAGAGGGTTGAAGCAATGATGTGAACTGCACTACAGTCTGACTCAGCTGGAACTTAGGGCTCAGAAGCTCCTGGCTCTGCCAGAGTCCTGTTAATGGAGCACTTGAGATGATCAGCAGAGACTCTCCAATTATCGTGGCAGCTTGGGAAATGCTGAACTAGTTCAACACCACCAAGTACCTCAAGTCTGTGAGCTGCAAACCAGTTTGCATTGCAAGCCAAGTTGCAAGAATTATTAATGGTGAAGCACAAAATGTTCCACCCTCTAATTTTTTTTTATCTATCTAAATTTGGGGATATTTCATAATGGCTCAATATTACAGACAAAAGACCTAAAGAAATTGAACAATGCCTTTAAAATGAATAAGTTTTTCCACAAGTGAAAATATAAACATAAAATGTAGCCTAGAGCAGTCAGCTGAGTCCCTGGTTGGTTATGTTTGAAGATGTGAACTATAAGGTCAAGGGAACAAGCAAAAGGAGAAGCAGGATCTGGGAGCCCATTTCAGCAGATGCCTGGGTTGCAGGGGCCTTTGTACAAAATGACTCATACAGTGGCCACAGATCTTTCTTTTAGATCGTTTTAAAGGATCTTCCTTTGTGTCATTTACCTTCACAACTTCAGAAGTGCTGTGTTGTTATTTTTACTTGTATTAAGTGTTTTAATCGTGAGATTTGTCCTCTTTTCTCATTAATGCTAGGTGAGGGACATATCTTATTCCAGAACTAAATTCAAGGGTGCACCCCACATGATGAATAAACAGCCTTTCAAATGGACCCTGGTTTTTGCTGTAGACTTAAACATGTTTCAGTAATGCAGATGAGAGCACAGGGAGTGTTTATGCTACACAAGTCCTCCCATTAACTGCTGGGACAGGCTGATGTGAGGTTCTCAGGAAGACCAGGCAGAGATAGGGCTGCAGGCAAGAAACCCAACCAGTAAAGAAAAGATTTGTGCAGGAGAGGTCAGGAGTAATTGGTTAGAGCTTCTTAACCATAGTGGTGTTGCCTTTTATAACTTAAATAGCCTTCTCTCGTTTTTTTCTTAAGTTAATCTAGCTATGTATTTGTCAGTTTTGTTGATCTTTTTAGAGAAATAACTCTTGGTTTTGTCTCTAATGCTTTTTCTAGTCTCTATTTTATC
>NW_021703782.1:20492395-20585603 GCF_005190385.1 Monodon monoceros | reverse complement strand
CTCTATTTTATCTCTACTCTGATCTTTATTATTTCATTCATTCTAGTGGCTTTGTGTTTAGCTTCTTTTTCTAGTTCCTTAAGGTAGGGGTCCCCAACTCCCAAGCCATGGACCAGTGCCACTCCACGGCCTGTTAGGAACCGGGACACACAGCAGGAGATGAGGAGTGGGTGAGTGAGCAAAGCTTCATCTGCTGCTCTCCATCACTCCCCATCACTTGCATTACCACCTGAACCATCCCTCCCTCCCCACAACCTCATCTGTGGAAAATTGTCTTCCACAAAACCGGTCCCTGGTGCCAAAAATGTTGAGGACTGCTGCCTTAAGTTATAAGGTTAGGTTGTTCAAATCATGAAGTCTTTCTCTTTGTTTTTAACATAAGCATTTACAGCTATAAATTTCCCTCCTGGTACTGCTTTTCCTGCATCCCATAGGTTGTGGTATGCCATTTTCATTTTCATTTGTCTCAAGATATTTCCTAAGTTCCCTAGTGCTTTCTTTAACCAATTTGTTTTTATAGTGTGTTGTTTAATTTCCACCTATTTGTGGATTTTCTAGTTTTCCTTCCGCTGCTGATTTTCCAGTTTTACTTCTAACTGACTTTTTGGAAAGAATTAATGATCTGGACAAAATATTTTTAAAAAAACCAGAGACTTCTTGTCCAGATAAGATGGTGTGGACCCATTTCTCCCTGCTCCTCCTTGTTAGGCACAGTTATAAACCCTGGAAATAGCACAAGAGACACCAAAGTAAAACTATGAAATGTGGGAAGAGGAGGGAAAACAGGTTTGTGGTTCCAGGCCTGAAGGAACAGCAAAAGCATCTTCTAAGAGATGAAGGTCCCCCAGACCTGGCATATCCCAGCCCACACATAGCAGCAGAAAGACACCTGGGTGGACATTCCTACCCCATTGAACATCAGTCCATCTGACAACAGGTGGGACTACACCAACAGGGAGATGGATTGGGAGCCCCGCCAGAAATAATCGCTTTCCACTCTGGGCCTGAAACTTCCCTGTTTGCAGAAAGATACCTAGGGGGCAGGTAGAGCCAGGAAAGCGAGCACAGCCAGAGAAAGTGGCCTGATCTGGAAAGCTGCCTTGTCCCCTCGGACCTTGAGACCCTCCTCCATCACCCAGAGACATAGGGACTACCTGGAGGTTTTGCAGCAAGGGGAATATGGCTACCCCCGTGCTAAGATCCTAGCAGTGATATGCTCTAATTTTGAAAAACATGACTATTCGGGAAAAATAAGTAAAGTATACAAGGAATTTCTCTGTATTATTTCTTATAGCTGCATACGAATTTTCTTGAAAAATTCAGTAAAAAAGCAGAGAGCAACGAGGATCCAAGATCAAGGAAAGAATGGAGATAAACTATCAAATAACATATTCATCCATTTCAAGTTAGCATGGAATATGTACCAAAATTGACCTTATGTTATACCAGAAAGCAAGTCTTAACAAATTTCAAAGATTTGAAATTAGACCAAGTATGATTGAGCGACCACGGTAATGCTGGTTGTCAATAACAAAAAGAAAACTGAAAAATCTCTAAATGTAGCAATGACATTTTACTGATTTTTTAATAAATTTATTTATTTATTTATTTTCGGCTGCATTGGGTCTTCGTTGCAGTGCACGGGCTTCTCATTGCAGTGGCTTCTCTTTGTTGCAGAGCACAAGCTCTAGGTGCACAGGCTTCAGCTGTTGTGGCACGCAGGCTCAGCAGTTGTGGCTCATGGGCTCTAGAGCACAGGCTCAGTAGTGTGGCATATGAGCTTACTTGCTCCATGGCACGTGGGATCTTCCTGGACCAGGGCTCGAACCCATGTCCCCTGCATTGGCAGGTGGATTTCTAACCACTGCACCACCAGGGAAGTCCCTAGCAATGACTTTTTTTTTTTTTTTTTTTTTTGCGGTATGCAGGCCTCTCACTGTTGTGGCCTCTCCCGTTGCGGAGCACAGGCTCCGGACGCGCAGGCCCAGCAGCCATGGATCACGGGCCCAGCCGCTCCGTGGCATGTAGTATCTTCCCGGACCGGGGCGCGAACCCGTGTCCCCTGCATCGGCAGACTGACTCTCAACCACTGCACCACCAGGGAAGCCCCTAGCAATGACATTTTAAATAGACAATGAGTCAAAGAAATCACAATAGATGTTAGAATATACTTGTACTAATTAATAATGGAAATACAACAGGTCAAATTCATGAAATACTTCTAAAGCTGTGCCTACAGGAAAATAGCTTTAAATATACATATTAGAAAAGAAGGAAGTCTGCAAAGTCAATGAGTACCAAGGAATTAAAAAATAGTATTTAAAAACAAAGTAAAAAGAATAAATTGTTAAAATAAGAGCAGAAATCCTGAAATAGAAAGCATATCTAATAGAGATGGATACATTTCCCTTCAGAATCTTCAGAAGATTAAAATTTTGATAAACTACTGACAATGCTGATCACAGAAAAGAAAGAAGACACAAACAATATCAGGAATAAAAAAGGGAACAAAGCTAGAGATATAATAGACACTAAAATGATAATCAGAGACTATTATAAAAATAATTCATGGCAATAATTTTGGAAAAATTCCTAGAAAAATTAAACTAACTGAAACTCAACAATGACAAGCAGAAATTTTCAATATTCCTAAAATAAAATTCATTCCACAAAGAAAACTTCAGTACCAGAAGTCTTCACCAAGGAACTGTTAAAAAAAATATTAATGAAGAAATAACAATAATATTATACATATATTTTTCAGAATGTAGAAAAAGAGAAAAATTCCCAACTTGATTAATGATAACAACATAACCTGCTCACCAACACTTGTACTGATCATTCATTAAGAGAAAGGAAAATTGCAAATCAATCCTTGTCATGAATATAGAGACAGTATTCTAAAAATAGTATCAAACTAAATAAATATATGAAAATGATACTAGATCATAATTGAGTTTTGTTTATTCCAAGAACGAAGAGTAGGTTTAACACTGGAAAATAAATCAATGTAAATAACTACATTAACAGAAAAAAGGTGAAAAATCACAATTCTCCCAAGAAATACAGGAAAAGAACTTCATAAAGTCCAGCCGCTAATTATGATTACAGCTCTCAGCTAACATGTAACACAATGGAGCATCCTTAATGCAAGAAAAGACACAACAAGTTGCAACAAACATTTACTATCACACTTGATAGTAAAACATTAGAAGGTTTCCTCAAAGGCCAGGAGTGAGATAAGAATGTTCATTATCAACAGGCACAGTCAACTTTTTATTTCTTCTGCCCAATGTGATTCGGGCAAGAAGAAGAAAGAAAAGGTGTAAGTATTGGAAAAAAGAAAAGAGATTATCCATGGATGACATGATCGTGTATGCGAAACATCCAAAAGAATCCACAAATAAATTAGGATATCATACACTGAAATTACCAAAGTCTCTGGATACAAAGTTATCATATAAAAATAAATTGTGCTGCTATCAGTCACAGAAAATTAGACAATAAAACTAATCAAATACTTAGGCATAAAACTATCTTGAGACTATAAGACTTATACACAAAACCTGCAAAACAGTATTGAAAGTGATATTACTTAAGCAACACCTAAATAAAGAGAAGGATATATTGTGTTGAAGGATACGTAGAATCAGCACTGTGGCAATGTCAGTTCCCCCCCAAAATGAGTCTAAAACTCCAGTGTCGATCCTATAAAAACGGTCCCTGGTTTTGTTTTTGCTTTTTGCAAAAGTTGACAAGCTCATTCTAAAAAATGTATATGGAATCCAAAGACTAGGAATAACCTAAATAATTTTAATTAGTTTTTTTTTTAAAGTGGTGTTTGAGGACTCACACTATCTGATATCAGTATTTATTGTAAAGGCACATTATATTACTTAAAACAAAGCAGTGTGACACTGGCACAAGGATAGATAAATAGTCCAGCAAAAAGTCCATAAACAGACCTAAGCATAAATGAGCACTTGAATTTTTTACAGAGGTGACCCTATGGAATGTGGGAAATGAAAGTTCTTTAAAGTAAACAGTACTGAGTAAATTGGATATACATATAAAAAAATGAAAATTGTCACTCTACCCCACAGAAAAGTTAATTATTGATGGACTATAGATCCAAATGTGAAATTTAAATTAAAAGATTTATGGGGGTTTCTCTGGTGGTGCAGTGGTTGAGAGTCCACCTGCCGATGCAGCGGACGTGGGTTCGTGCCCCGGTCTGGGAAGATCCCACATGCCGCAGAATGGCTGGGCCCATGAGCCATGGCCACTGAGCCTGCGCGTCCAGAGCCTGTGCCCCGCAACGGGAGACGGGAGAGGCCACAACAGTGAGAGGCCCGCGTACCGCAAAAAAAAAAAAAAAAAAAAACAAGATTTATGGAAAATAACACATTATCTCACATTATCTCATGGTACAAAGACATCTCTCAAACAGGATAAACTACACTAAGCATATTGGAAAAGATTGGTCAATTAGATTTCTTAAAATCTTCTATTTATCCAAAACTATTAAGAAAGAGAAATGACACGTTGCAGAGTGGAAGAAGAAATTTGCAATACATATAAGTGGCAAAAGACTCATATTCAGAATATATTTTTCAAATCATTAAGAAAAAGAGATACAGTAGTCCAATTTTTAAGTCATAAGTAGGCACTTCACAAAAGATGATACCAAAATGGTCAATAACCATAAGAAAAGATACTCAAAAATTAAGCCACAATGAAATACCATTATACTCTCACTCAAATGGTAAAATTAAGACTGGAAATACCAAATATAAGTGAGGGTGTGAAACACCTGTAACTCCCTTGTATTGGGAGTGTAAATAGATAAAACCATTTGGAAAGCTGCTGTCAGTGTTTATCAAAGCTAAACATACACATGTCCTGAGGTTCAGCAAATCTACACCCATGTATCTATTTAACAGAAATTTTACACATGTTCCAAAGACACAAAAGAAGGGTCGTTTTACTGTTACTTGGAACAACGAATAGTGTAATAGTGTAATAGTAAAACTGGGGTGAATCAAATCCTTTCTCGATAGCAGAATGGAAACACAAAATGGTACAATCATGAATGGAACATTGTGCATCAATGGCGATGGGATGAGCTGTGCTCTGCACAGCATGGACAGACCTTACAAACATAAATCTAGCAATACAAACCAAACACAAAACACACATTGGATGACCATGTTAATCTCAACACCAGGCAAGAGGACTCTGAGGTTCCTGAGGGGAGGAGCTTGGTCCCCCTTGGCAAGGATGGAGGCTCTGTGACTGAATGGCCATGGGACAGACATCTGGGCTGGGGTGAGGTCCTACTTCTCCACTCGTGTGCTGAGTACATGCCATGTTCAGAGTACAATAAGTTAGAATGTTAAACTCCAATAAAGCATTTTGAAAAATCAGAGTGGAGTAGATTGATGAATAAGGAGCCCCACTTCTTGATGTTTGACTGCTGACAGCTTCTAAGTCTCACCACCCCCCCCCCACCTTCCTCTTATACCCACATCTGGTCAGCAGACAAAACAGCCGGATGCTTCCCCTTTGGAGAGGGCAAGAGATTCTAACCCCAAAAGCCCCTGAATGTGTCTGGGAACCCTCTCAAGCCCCAGCCCTTACCACAATAGAGACTCAGTCTGGTCTCTCTTACCGGCTGTCTCAGACCATTTTGGACCTGCTGGAGAGGCCTGCCCTGCTCTCCTGGAGACCTAATTATGTAAATAATGAATCTTGTACACACTCCTGGTGTACGTGTGTGTGGTGTCATCAGTCTTGACACCTGAATCAAATTTTGGGGGTGTTATGGACTGAATGTTTGTGAGCGCCCCAAACTCAAATGTTTTTGAAGTCCTAACCTCCACTATGATAGTGTTGGTATTTGGGTCTTTATTAAGGAGGTGATTAGGTGTTGTTGAGGCCATGAGGAGACCCTCATGATGACGTTAGTATCCTTATGATATCTCTTTCTCCAAGTTCACACACCAAGGAAAAGCTATGTGAAGACACAACCAGAAGCTGGCCATCTGCAAACCAAGAAGAGAGCCCTCAGAAGGGATTATATATGCCTGTGCCTTAATCTTGGATTTCCAGCCTCCAGAACTGTGAGAAATAAGCACCTGTTGTTTAAGCTGACCAGGGTGTGGCATTTGTTACGGTAGCGCATGAACTGATTGAAAAGAGAGGGCAATTCTCCTAGTTTTACATAGTACCTGCAATAGTTTCTTGAAAGATTTGTAACAAATATTAGAACAAAAAAATCAGTGTACATAACTATTTCCTTCTATCTGGTCCTCATATTTATATAAAAGTAATTGGAGGAATGCACACACACACACACACACACATCTGTATAGTGTCTGGATACAAAACAGAAACAGTGTTTTTTTAGAGAACTCGCAAGAAATTGGGAACTATAGTTAAATCTTGAGGAGTGATAAAATTATTTAGTCACAGTAAAACTTTTTGTAACATTGGCATTTTTCTTTTACTGTGTTTGTTTATTATTTCTCAAGTTAAAAAAAAAAGCTAAAGAAAAGCAAATACAGTTTAGTCCATTCTTAAAAAAGGAAAAGAAAAGGAAAGGGGAAGAAATAGTCATTTGCAATAAATAAATAAAAGAGCAAACAAAATGTGTGCAGCAGTCTAGAATACACGGTACACAAAAATCTTTTACTTTTGCAGGTGCTACAAAAAAGGTACCTCACTGAGGTGTTAAACATGCAATGACTCAAGGTGAAAATGAAAACTCTCACATAGCAAATGGTTAATTTTTAACTCTTCTTCCTTTGAAAAATATATTTTCTAGGATATATACTGTTAATGGTACTTTCATCCTTCTGTGCACTTGAAAGCTCAAATATTGAAGAATCAAATAAAATAAGTATAATCCAGAGAAGTCCTTGAGCTTCTCCAGCAGTTTGTTCTTTCATGGAGGACATCTGGGCAGGTTTCTGCTTTGTGATACTCTGCTTCATAGTTGAAGTAACTGGCTAATCCAGCCAAGATATAAACAATGGCTGAAGTTAGTGGAATGATGCTCACTTATTTATGAAATAATGTGGCTAGAGCAGATGAACTCCCGGACCACTTACAGACAAAAGAGTTCAACATCCAAGGAATCAGCCTACACAACTGTCTGTCTTTTGCATGTCTCAATACACAAAGCATTAAAAAATGTTAAACTTAGAATCATTTTGAGATAAAATACTAGAGAATCTTCACAGGGAATACAGGTGGCATCTCCAGCCATGTCTGGTTCTCTCTCCACTTCACTAAATAAACCTGTTGAATTTAAAAGGAGTGTGTCCATCTAAAACTTTGGAGGTCAACTGCCTTAAAAGCAGAAACTAGCTTGATTTTCTTTCTAAAGAATTTGGGTAAAGCAACATTTGGAACACTCACATTTGGAAATTAACTTTCTGCCAAACACAGAAGTTCCCAGTTTATTTTCTCAATGCAATTCATTCAGTCAAATAAATCTTATTTATTCAAGGAACAATGTTGCATTTGTAGACTATGTTCCTAACTAAGGACTCAGTATCAAGTAAATTATAGATATATGACATCAGTATATCATGAAAATTTAAGTGCAGAACTGAAAAATCTCTATGGTAAAATTAGTGGTATTTAATTCCAGTTCAAAAATGTTCAAAAATTAGTGGTATTTAATTCCAGTTCAAAAATTAGTGGTATTTAATTCCAGTTCAAAAAAGAGTAGGCTTTCCTGGTGGCACAGTGGTTGAGAGTCCGCCTGTCGATGCAGGGGACATGGGTTCGTGCCCCGGTCTGGGAAGATCCCACATGCCGCGGAGCGGCTGGGTCCGTGAGCCATGGCCACTGAGCCTGCGTGTCCAGAGCCTGTGCTCCGCAATGGGAGAGGCCACAGCAGTGAGAGGCCCGCGTACTGCAAGAAAAAAAAAATGTCGGCTGGAAACATAAAAATATGATTCAGCTACATCATTAGTTTGTTAGGCATTACACTTATAATACTTTATTTTTTTTAATTTAGAAGGGATTTTCAGAGATGGTTTGGAATAACCTATATCTTAAAAATATATATATATTTTCAAAGACTTTTGAAATGCTGGGGTTTCTTTCCTTATAAATTTACCTATCATGAACAAAGGCATTTATTTATATTATTTCACTGATTAGAGTGGAATGTAGTGAGTACTCCATAATTTAAAACTGATGATATAAAAATGGTCTTTCTTTAAAAACTGTATTTAGAGGTCAAAATAAGTCAACATTTCTGAGAAACAAACAATAACAAAAACCAGAGTGTAAACAATGTGTTTGTGACTACTTTGGCCAATAATCAATAGGTTAAAACAGAAGTGACACTGGCTGTTTTCTGGGTCCAGATCTTAAGAGGTGGACAGCTTCTACCTCCCATTCTGGAACACTCACTCTGAGGAAAGACAGCTGCAGTGTGAGAAGCAGGACCACACCAGGGCTGCAATTCTTGGGTCTCCAAAGCCCAAACAGGCCATGTGGAAAGCCATCTGACAGCCTCCAACTGTCCCTGTCGTCCCATCTCAGGTATCAATTTCAGTGAAGAGTGAAGAAGTAGCAAAAGCCATCTTAAACATTCCAGATCCAGTGGTACTCAGTGAAAAGGAGTTAAGGAACCTAGTCACGGACGTGACATATGACCACCATCCAGCATCCTAGTCCTGTCCAGCCACTAGAGCCACCCCATGTGAAGCCCCAGGAGACAAGGTGTTCCCACAGGACCTACATGAATTCCCACCCACAAAACTGTGAGCTTAATAAAAGGGTTAGTTTACACAAGTGAATTTTGGGGAGTTTATTAAATAGCAGTAGGTAACCAAAGTGAACAGCTGGGTGGGAAAGGGTGGAGAGTAAGTTGGATGGGGGCAGACAGAGGAAATTCAACCCAATCATCTTATTGTCCCAGATGAAATTGAAGAGGAATCTGGGTGCCAGAAACTCACATTAATTCTCAATAAAATGACCCAAATGAAAAAAGTCATCAAGGAAATGATAACATAGCAAAAGAAATGGCAGCAACAAATCAGCACAGAAAGGGAAAACCTCTTGTCATTTAAGCTGACCACATAGTGACCAAGGGAACAAACAAAATTCTGGGGTAGCTGGTATCCTAATCTTCCCCCTAGCTATAACAAAATGCCACAGACTGAACAGCTTAAAACAACAGACATCGATTTCCCATAGTTCTAGAGGCTGGAAGTCCGAGATATAGGTGTCGGCAAATTTAGTTCCTGGTGAGGATTCTCTTCCTGGCTTGCAGACAGCCACTTTCTTGCCTGGTCCTCATGTGGAGGGGAGATAGAGAGAGAGTTTGGGGTCTCTTGTCTCTTCCTCTTCTTATAAGGACATCAAACGTATAGGATTAGGTCCCCACCCTTATGTCTCATTCAACTTTAGTCACTTCCTTAATGGTCGTATCTCCAAATATAGTCACAAGAGGATTAGAACTTTGACCGACCCCAGCCTTCGTCTGATGAGAAAGAAAAGCCCTTGGCTACAGAGCAGATACAGTCTAGCCTCAGAGGGAGGCTGAAGAAATAGGAAGTAGATTTGAGGAACTCGGCATGAAAGAATACATAGTCCAAGGAACAGAAGTAAATCTCCTCTAATACTTCAACCTAGAAAACAATTTCATGAGAATGAAGGTGCAGTAAAAAAGAGAGCTTGGAGGCCAATCGGTAATTAACAGAATTATATGTAAAGGGACAATGAAGAGCTAAGAAAACAAACTGAGAACTAAATCTAAAATTGTAAACAGCAAACAAAACATGCCTGAAAATGGAATCAATGACACAAAAAAAGAAAAGGAAAGAAAATAAAAGATAATGAAATAAGAAATCCTAAAACACCAAAATTGATCCAAAGTCAGGGCAATTGGAGTCCATGAAAGAGAGAAACAACTACCAAAGAACAAAAAGTATATTTAAAAATAAAAACAAGAAAATATCCTTGAATTAAAGAATGGCATTTGAAGAACCAAATCTTTCTGTAACAGAATACTGTAACATAACCTGATTAACTTATTGCAATTCATGATTAACAAAGCAAAAATTTTCAATCAGAAGAAATTGCTAAGTGGGGGGAAAAATGCAGGCTATTGTCATGATTCATTGCATTAACATTTCTTTAGTGCAAGAAGACAGAAAAGCAGCTACAGGTTCTGAGGAAAAGGATATGCGACCCCAGAATATTATGCCCACACAAATCATCTGCAATTGGTGAATATTTTCAAAAAAGAAACAACAAATAAGTCTTTGAGAAACAAAATAAATCGAAACAAAAATACAAACATAGCAAAAGAAGAATAATCATACAAGTAGTTACAAGCTCATTACATAATCACAATACAAGCTCATTACAAGTAGTTAATATTTGTTGAGGACCTGTTAAATGTCAGGCTCTGTTTTAATTCTGTTTATTCTCACAACAGCCTTGAGAAGAAAGCACCATTTCTGGTCTCATTTAACTGAAGATAGATAACATACAGAACAGGGTGCTTAGCAGATATTCTATATTTCCCTTGAGGAAATCAACCAATTAAGACATCAATCAAAATAACCAAGTAAAAAACACAGAAGTTGTAACTAAAAACAAACACACACATGTAGAGCTCTTTAACTTTATACATTTCATATCTTATAAAAGGAACATAACAGCATAAACTCTAGATTAAAAGTTCTACCTGCCCTAGAGAAACTCAAGTGGGAATGAATCCAATTGAATATGTTTTACAACCCCCCAAATTAAACTAGAATCCAGGTCAGGCCTTATTATTCAAGTATAGTACATAAATGGATTTAGTTTTATATCTAAAACTTGAGAAATCTCAAGTTATAATACCTGGTCAGACTGTTCTCCTTTCTCTTTATGGATTGTTCCCCCAGACCTCAAACATCTAGGGTGACTTCCTTGCTGTTTGTACGTGCATTGTACATGGCTGTAAAAATAATTTGTTCCTGCTGTGAGCTCCATTAGGCTGAATGTCAGGCTGAATGTCAGTGCTTCCCAGAACTGCATGAAATTCTTGTGTAGGTTTGGCCTTTTCTCTAGGACCCAGTACCTACAGAATAATAATGCTTCTAAGTGACTGCCCTGCATAGTCACAGCTATTTTGATAAAAATTACCTTAAACCATTAAAACATGTTTCTATATCCTGAAGTTCTGTACGATATTAATAGTTTTTTGTCTATGTCAAAAACACCTTGTTGTAATAAAATTTTAATAATTATTTAAATATCTGTGGTGAGCATTTAGAATGCTAAAGCAGTTACAGATTTTGAATGAGAAATTACAGCTCAGCAGGTTATTTTGTTAATGCATTCTAGAGATGTGCTTTTTTTGTTATCAAAAGAGCAAGCTAAATTGTTATATATGAGTTTTTGTCATGGCAAAGATACATGTAGTTATTTTATGAAGCTTGGGTGAGTTGATAATTATATTTTACATGTGTATATTTACATTATACACATAATATCCTCAAATAGGAATATATAGCTTATTTGATACTTTATTCTAAATTACATTTCTATGGATATGTAACAGTAATCAAAAGATTACTGTTAATTAAAGAAAACCAGACATCTCACATTAAAGATTTAGACCTTTTCTATGTATGGGAAGATGCAAAGTCTGGGCTCATTGAAATCATTCCTTTGATATGCACCCCAGCTATCTGGAGCCAGTATCCTGTGCTTCTCATCCTGAGTCTTTTCAGGGTGTACCATTGGGGGTAGCTGCAGTGGCTGACTGTTAGATGGGGGGCATCCTGCCTCCATCCTGAGTTCCCTCAGGGCTCACCGTCTTGATGGCTATAATGTGATGGCTTGATGGCTGCAACATCTTTTGTTTACTGATATGGCAAGTGGCATTTTTAGTTCACAGGAACCTGGTACAAAACTCTTGAGAGGGGATTACCCTTCCAGAGCCATGGATAACTCACATACTACAGGAGAGAAGGTGATTTCATTAGGGATAGCTGGCTTAGGTTTTTCACAATTCTTCATTCAATATAAGGTTGATAATTAGAGAGGAGTCAGATCTTGCAGGACTGGCACGCCATACGACGAATTATGCACAGCACATTCTTCATTACAGCCAATGGACCTTATGAACTCTGGCTCTGGTTATTGACCCTGGTTACTTTCCACATTAATTTCCAATTCCTTTGCTGCTCATTTTTAAAATTCCAATTCACTGCCTCCCTTGCTTTTCCTTGAAAACATCAATTAAAATCTAATCTCAGAGTGTGGATGTGGAAATATTGGAACACTTGTACATTGCTGGTGGTGATATAAAATGTTGTTGCTGCTGTGGAAGACAAACTGGTCGTTTCTCAAAAAGTTATGCATAGAATTACCCTATGACCCAGTAATTCCACTCCTGTTATATATCAAAAAGAATTGAAAATAAGGACTCAGGTATATATACACATGCTTATAGCAGCACTATTTACATAAGCCAAAAGGTAGAAACAACCCAAGTGTCCCTCAAAGGATGAATGGATAAACAAATTGTTGTGTATACATAAAATGAATATCATTCAGCCATAAAAAAATGTAATACTGATAAATGCTATGGTGTGGATGAACATCTAAAATATACTAAGTTAAAGGATCCAGGCACAAGAGGTCATATATTGTATGATAATTTTTATATGGAATATCCATAATAGATAAATCCTTAAGAGACAAAACACAGATTGGTGGTTACCAGGGCTAGTGAGAATTAGGAGAAATGGCTTAGGGGTAGGGAGTTGTATTTTGGAACTAGACAGAGGTGGTAATTCACTGAATTGTGAATATATCAATAATAAATGCCATTGATTTGTTCACTATAAAATGGTTAATTTATGTCATGTGAATTTCATCTCAATAAATTATTTCTAAATTTCATTGCAGGCCACTTGCATGCGCCGCTCTTAGTCTGCTAGCCAAATAACTGTGGTTTCACTTTATTTAGGTCTCAGCCTAAATGTTATCTAATACTTAGATGATGTCTCTGCCTTCTAAAAATAGCATCTCTCTTTACTCTCTTTCTCCCTACCTTACTTTATTTTTCCTAATCACAACTGGATATTACATATATGTACTCATATGCATGTGTCTCTGTGTGTGTGTGTGTGGTCTATCATGGGTTTTTATCCTTATTATGCTACTATTTATTATGTATCTATGTTTTCCCAATTACTTCATGAGAATTTCTTTAATACTAATGAAAATGAGGATATTAAAATTTTCCATGTGGTTTTGTTAACATAATTAAGTGAGATAATGTATATACAATGATTGACAGAAGGTCTAGGCATGTAGCAGGTACTCGATAATTTATGGGTATTAACATTAGCACTTACAAAGTAGTCATATGCTCAAGAAGCAGTGAAGGAGAGAAAGTACCTGAGAGGGGGTGGTCACATTATTTGTAGAACCTGAAAGTGATTCTGTGGACTGCAGAAAGTGATTCTGTGGACTGCAATGGAGGAAAATGTACAGAGAACAGCAGCCCCAAGTCTGTTTCTAGCAGGTGGGAGAGAGAATGTGAATTGAAGAGCAAACATTATTAATAGCTTCTTGCAAAGTGGGAAGGCTTTGAGCACAACTGGAAGACAAAATAAGGAAAGGGTTGTTAATTTCTCTGGTTAGATAGAGACTTATACAGGTTTGAAGGTAAAACAGTGAAGAGGGGGACAAAAGGGACCAGAGGTACAAAGTCCAGAGAAAGCAGAGGTGATGATCCCATACACAATGGACAAGGCAGCATCTGACCTTCAGGCCCAGCACTGTCCTCAGGCACATTTGTAAGTGCTGCCTTACTGAGTTTGAAGTGCCCCAAGAACCATCCTTGGCACATCACATTCAAAGTAAAAGAGCACATTCTCATCGCTCTCCCTCTCCAGCCACTCTGGCTCTAATCATGGAGAGAAGGAAGTGAATCTCAGATTATGAATAAGCTCTGTGATTCAGGTACATGGCGGTATCCATCAGGACATTGAGGGGTATCCATCAGGACATTGAGGGCACAGGAGTGAAATTCAATAGATCATATGAGTATGTTTCAGAACAAAGGAAGTTTTTTCAAATGGGAACTAGGGAAGAGTATTTTTTCAGGCTCAGTGTATTTCAAGTTTTTATGTATTATGTATACCATATATAGTTGCTATAGTGAAAATTTTCCAAGGTACACCTCTAGTCCCAACAGTAATCAAGGTTATTTGGCACTTGCTTCATTTATCCTTATTTTGTTCATTTCAAGTGTTTGAAAATAAAACCAAGATTTCCTGTCATTTCACTTCAACCATATTTCACCATATATTTCATAAGACAAAATTTTTTTGAAAAACATGATCTCAATGTTTTTATAACACTTAAAAAGATTAATAATAATTTCTCAGTAACATATAATAATGGATCTATATCCAAATATCTCAAATGAAATCATATCAAAAATATCTTTATATATATATATATTTTTTTTAAATCTGTACCAAAAACACCCCACACACTGCCTCTGGTTTAGCCTCTTGATCCTTCTCTAATTGAACTTTTTTCTCATCGCTTTTTAATAAAATTAATTTGTTGAAAGAGTTGGGTCAACTGTTCTATGAAATATCCTGAATACTGGATTCGCCAACTTTCCTCAAGTTGACGTTTAAATGTTTCCAGTATCCTTTGTAAAAAGGCTGTAATTGGAAGCTCTAAAGGTTTTATTAGACCCAGACTCAGCACTTCAGTCAAGCATGCCTCCCAGGTGATGGAGTGTTTCATGCTGCATTACATTAAGGAGGCACCTAGCCTCTGCTTGTCCACATTCAAGGGATGCCAAGAACCATCAGTGGAGGAGAGTGGTGAGTACCTAGTCTCTTCACCAAAATATTTTCCATCCACCTTTCACCTAAGGCTCTTGTCAGGCTCAGATGATGGTCAACTAAATGAAAGATTTCCTAAAAGGATGCAAAGTGATGACTCTCTACTCATCATTTCTTCCACAATTATTATCTGGAATTCCTCTGTAGAAAAAAACTTTGCTTAATGACTTTGTCTGTCCTGAAATGCATTTGTACCCGAAAGACAGAAGTTCTGAATAAGCCTTCAGTAATGACCAATGAGGATTTTGTTTATTTTTGTTTACTTGTCTATTTCTTTTTGTTTGCTTTTCTATTTTTTAATGTAAAATACTCATGTATTTTTATAGATTGAATGAGTTTGATTCAAGTGAGTCATGATTTCAGTGGAAGCCCACTATGTTGCTTCTCTGCCCATCAACTTTGTATCATGTAACTATAATTAATCTTACATCATAAAGCTAAAGGAGTTCATCTGTTTTTTAAAAGGTGACATATATATGTCTACACAAACCCTTGCACGTAGATGTTTATAGCAGCTTTTTTCATAACTGCCCAAATTTGAAGCCAACAAGATGTATGATGTAGAGTATCTTTTCATATGCTTATTTTCCATCTGTATATCTTCTTTTGTGAACTGTCTGTTTAGAACATTGGCCCATTTTTATTTTTATTTTTTTAACATCTTTATTGGAGTATAATTGCTTTACAATGGTGTGCTGGTTTCTGCTTTATAGCAAAGTGAATCGACTATACATATACATATATCACCACATCTCCTCCCTCTTGCATCTCCCGCCAACACTCCCTATCCCTCCTCTCTACGTGGTCACAAAGCACCAAGCTGATCTCCCTGTGCTATGCGGCTGCTTCCCACTAGCTATCTATTTTACGTTTGGTAGTGTATATATGTCCATGCCACTCTTTCACTTCATCCCAGCTTACCCTTCCCCCTCCCTGTGTCCTCAAGTCCATTCTCTACGTCTGAGTCTTTATTTCTGTCCTGCCGCTAGGTTCTTCAGAACCTTTTTTTTTTTCTTAAATTTCATCTATATGTGTTAGCATACGGTATTTGTCTTTCACTTTCTGACTTACTTCACTCTGTATGACAGACTCTAAGTCCATGCACCTCACTACAAATAACTCAATTTTCTTTCTTTGTTGTTTTTTTTTTTTTTGCGGTACGTGGGCTTCTCACTGTTGTGGCCTCTCCCGCTGCGGAGCACAGGCTCCGGACGCGCAGGCTCAGCGGCCATGGCTCACGGGCGCAGCCACTCCGCGGCATGTGGGATCTTCCCGGAGCGGGACACGAACCTGCATCCCCTGCATCGGCAGGCGGACTCTCAACCACTGCGCCACCAGGGAAACCCAATTGTGCTTCTTTTTCTGGCTGAGTAATATTCCATTGTATATATGTGCCACATCTTCTTTATCCATTCATCTGTTGATGGACACTTAGGTTGCTTCCATGTCCTGGCTATTGTAAATAGAGCTGCAATGAACATTGAGGTACATGACTCTTTTTGAATTATGGTTTTCTCAGGGTATATGCCCAGTAGTGGGATTGCTGTGTCATACAGTACTTCTATTTTTAGTTTTATAAGGAGCCCCCATACTGTTCTCCATAGTGGCTGTATCAATTTACATTCCCATCAACAGTGCAAGTGGGTTCCCTTTTCTCCACACCCTCTCCAGCATTTATTGTTTCTAGAGTTTTTGAGGATGGCCATTCTGACTGGTGTGAGGTGATACCTCAGTGTAGCTCTGATTTGCATTTCTCCAAAGATTAGTGATGTTGAGCATTCTTTCATGTATTTGTTGGCAATCTGTATATCTTCTTTGGAGAAATGTCTATTTAGGTCTTCTGCCCATTTTTGGATTGGGTTGTTTGCTCTTTTGATATTGAGCTGCATGAGCTACTTGTAAATTTTGGATATTAATCAACTGTCAGTTGCTTCATTTGCAAATATTTTCTCCCATTCTGAGGGCTGCCTTTTCATCTTGTTCATGGTTTTCTTTGCTGTGCAAAAATGTTTACATTTCATTAGGTCCCATTTGTTTATTTTGGTGTTTATTTCCCTTTCTCTAGGAGGTTGGTCAAAACGGATCTTGCTGTGATTTATGTCATAGAGTGTTCTGCCTATGTTTTCCTCTAAGAGTTTAATAGTGTCTGGCCTTACATTTAGGTCTTTAATCCATTTTGAGTTTATTTTTGTGTATGGTGTTAGAGAGTGTTCTAATTTCATTCTTTTACATGTAGCTGTCCAGTTTTCCCAGTACCACTTATTGAAGAGGCTGTCTTTTCTCCATTGTATATTCTTGCCTCCTTTATCAAAGATAAGATGACCAGGCATGCATGGGTTTATCTCTGGGCTTCCTATCCTGTTCCATTGACCTATATTTCTGTTTTTGTGCCACTACCATGCTGTCTTGATTACTGTAGTTTAGTAGTTTAGTCTGAAGTCTGGGAGCCTGATTCCTCCAGCTCCGTTTTTCTTTCTCAAGATTGCTTTGGCTATTTGGGGTCTTTTGTGCTTCCATACAAATTGTGAATTTTTTTGTTCTAGTTCTGCAAAAAATTACATTGACAGTTTGATAGGGATTGCATTGAATCTGCAGCTTGCTTTGGATAGTATTGTCATTTTCACAGTGTTGATTCTTCCCATCCAAGAACATGGTATATCTCTCCATCTGTTTGTATCATCTTTAATTTCTTTCATCTGTGTCTTATAGTTTTCTGCATACAGGTCTTTTGTCTCCTTATGTAGGATTATTCCTAGGTATTTTATTATTTTTGTTGCAATGGTAAATGGGATTGTTTCCTTAATTTCTCTTTCAGATTTTTCATCATTAGTGTATAGGAATGCAAGAGATTTCTGTGCATTAATTTTGTATCCTGCTACTTTACCAAATTCATTGATTAGCTTTAGTACTTTTCTGGTAGCATGTTTAGGATTCTCTAGGTATATTATCATGTCATCTGCAAACAGTGACAGCTTTACTTCTTTTCTGATTTGGATTCCTTTTATTTCTTTTTCTTCTCTGATTGCTGTTGCTGAAACTTCCAAAACTATGTTGAATAATAGTGGTGAGAGTGGTCAACCTTGTCTTGTTCCTGATCTTAGTGGAAATGGTTTCAATTTTTCACAATTGAGAACAATGTTGGCTGTGGGTTTGTCATATCTGACCTTTATTATGTTGAGGTAAGTTACCTCTATGCCTACTTTTGGGAAGGTTTTTATCATATCTATTGAGATGATCATATGGTTCTCCTGCTTCAATTTCTTAATATGGTTTATCACAATGATTGATTTGTGCATATTGAAGAATCCTTGCATTCCTTGGATAAACCCCACTTGGTCATGGTGTATGATCCTATTAATGTGCTATTGGATTCTCTTTGCTAGTATTTTGCTGAGGATTTTTGCATCTATGTTCATCAGTGATATTGGCCTGTAGTTTTCTTTCTTTGTGTCATCCTTGTCTGGTTTTGGTATCAGGGTGATGGTATCCTCAAAGAATGAGTTTGGGAGTGTTCCTCCCTCTGCTATGTTTTGGAAGAGTTTGAGAAAGATTGATTTTTAGCTCTTCTGTAAATGTTTGATAGAATTCACCTGTGAAGCCATCTGGTACTGAGCTTTTGTTTCTTGGAAGATTTTAAATCACACTTTCAATTTCAGTGCTTGTGATTGGTCTGTTTATATTTTCTATTTCTTCCTGGTTCGGTCTCAGAAGGTTGTGCTTTTCTAAGAATTTGTCCATTTCTTCCAGGTTGTCCATTTTATTGGCATATAGTTGCTTGTAGTAATTGCTTACGATCCTTTGTATTTCTGCAGTGTCAGTTTTTTCTTCTCCTTTTTCATTTCTAATTCTATTGATTTGAGTCTTCTTCCTTTTCTTCTTGATGAAAATGGTTAATGGTTTATCAATTTTATTTATCTTCTCAGAGAACCGGCTTTTAGTTTTATTGATCTTGCTATCATTTCATTCATTTATTTTTCATTTATTTCTGATCTGATCTTCATAATTTCTTTCCTTCTGCTAACTTTGGGGTTTTTGGTTCTTTTTTCTCTAATTGCTTTAGGTGTAAGCTTTAGTTGTTCATTTGAGATGTTTCTTATTTCTTGATGTAGGATTGTATTGCCCTAAACTTCTCTCTTAGAACTACTTTTGCTGCATCCCATAGATTTTGGGTCATCATGTTTTCATTGTCATTTGTTTCTAGGTATTTTTTGATTACCTGTTTGATTTCCTCAGTGATCTCTCGGTTAAGTAGTAGTATATTGTTTAGCCTCCATGCGTTTTTTTTTTGTTTTTTGTTTTTTGTTTTTTGTTTTTTTTTTGCAGTACATGGGCCCCTCACTGCTGTGGCCTCTTCTGTTGCAGAGCACAGGCTCAGGACGTGCAGGCCCAGCAGCCATGGCTCATGGGCCCAGCCACTCCGCAGCATGTGGGATCTTCCCGTGTCCCTCGCATTGGCAGGCGGACCCACAGCCACTGCGCTGCCAGGGAAGCCTGCATTTGTATTTTTTACAGATTTTTTCCTGTAATTGATATCTAGTCTCATAGCATTGTGAACAGAAAAGATACTTGATAGGATTTCAATTTTCTTAAATTCACTGAGTCTTGATTTGCAACCCCAGGTATGATCTATCCTGGAGAATGTTCCATGAGCCCTTGAGAAGAAACTGTAATGTGCTGTTTTTGCATGGAATATCCTGGAAATATCAATTAACTCCATCTTTTTTAATGTATCATTTAAAGCTTGTGTTTCCTTATTTATTTTCATTTTGGATGATATGTCCATTGGTGAAAGTGGGGTGTTATAGTTCCCTACTATGTCTGTGTTACTGTTGATTTCCCCTTTTATTGCTGTTAGCATTTGCCTTATGTATTGAGCTGCTCCTATGTTGGGTGCATAAATATTTACAATTGTTACATCTTCTTCTTGGATTGATCCCTGATTATTATTTAGTGTCCTTCTTTGTCTCTTATAATATTCTTTATTTTAAAGTCTATTTTGTCTTATATGAGAATTGCTACTCCAGCTTTCTTTTGATTTCCAATTGCATGGAATATCTTTTTCCTTTCCCTCACTTTCAGTCTGTATGTGTCCCTAGATCTGTATTGGGTCTCTTGTAGACAGCATATATATGGTCATGATTTTGTATCCATTCAGTCAGTCTATGTCTTTTGGTTGGAGCATTTAATCCATTTACATTTAAGGTAGTTATCGATATGTATGTTCCTATTACCATTTTCTTAATTGTTTCAGTTTTGGTATTGTCGGTCTTTTCCTCCTCTTGTGTATCCTGCCTAAAGAAGTTCTTTTAGCATGTGTTGTAAAGCTGGTTTGGTGGTGCTGAATTATCTTAGCTTTTGCTTGTCTGTAAAGATTTTAATTTCTCCATCGAATCTGAATAAGATCCCTGCTGGGTAGAGTAATCTTGGTTGTAGGTTTTTCTCCTTCATCATTTAAAATATGTCCTGCCACTCCCTTCTGGCTTGCAGTTTCTGCTGAAAGATCAGCTGTTAACCTTAATGGGATTCCCTTTTATGTTTTTTTGCTTTTTCCTTTCTGTGTTTAATATTTTTTCTTTGTATTTAATTTTTGATAGTTTGATTATTATACGTCTTGGTATGTTTCTCCTTGGATTTAACCTGTATGGGACTCTCTGCACTTCCTGGACTTGATTGATTATTTCCTTTCCCATATTTAGGAAGTTTTCAACTATAATCTGTTCAAATATTTTCTCAGTCCCTTTCTTTTTCTCTTCTTCTTCTGGAACCCCTATAATTCGAATGTTGGTGCTTTTAATGTTGTCCCAGTTGTCTCTGAGACTGTCCTCAATTCTTTTCATTCTTTTTTATTTATTCTGCTCTGTGGTAGTTATTTTCACTATTTTATCTTCCAGTTCATTTATCCGTTCTTCTGCCTCAGTTATTCTGCTATTGATTCCTTATAGAGAATTTTTTATTTCACTTGTTGTGTCGTTCATCATTGATTTTTGCTCTTTAGTTCTTCTAAGTCCTTGTTAAATGCTTCTTGTATTTTCTCTATTCTATTTCCACGATTTTACATTGTCTTTATGATCATTACCCTGAATTCTTTTTCAGGTAGACTGCCTATTTCCTCTTAATTTGTTTGATCTGGTGCGTTTTTGCCTTGCTCCTTCATCTGCTGTGTGTTTCTGTGTCTTCTCATTTTGCTTAACTTACTGTGTTTGGGGTCTTCTTTTCACAGGCTGCAGGTTCATTGTTCCTGTTGTTTTTGGTGTCTGCCCCTAGTGGATAAAGTTCATTCAATGGGTTTGTAGGCTTCCTAGTGGGTGGGACTGGTGCCTGTGTTCTGCCAGATGAGACTGGATCTTGTCTTTCTGGTGGGCAAGACCATGTCCGGTAGTGTGTTTTGGGTGTCTGTAAGCTTATTATGATTTTAGGCAGCCTCTCCACTAGTGCGTGGGGTTGTGTTCCTGTCTTGCTAGTTGTTTGGCATAGGTTGTTCAGCACTGTAGCTTGCTAGTCATTGAGTGGAGCTGGGTCTTAGCATTGAGATGAAGATTTCTGGGAGAGCTTTTGCCTTTTGATATTATGTGGAGCTGGGAGGTCTCTGGTGGACCAATGTCCTGAACTCAGCTCTCCCACATCAGAGGCACAGGCCTGACACTCAGATGGAGCAACAAGACCCCAGAGCACAGAGGACTTTTAAGTCAGTAGAAATACTCTGTATGACTTTGTAATGATGTATATATATCATCATACATTTTTTGAAACCCATTGAATGTACAACACCAGGAGTGAGCCCTAATGCAAACTATGAACCTTTAGTGATAAAGATGCATCAGTGTAGGTTCATAAATTGTAACAAATGTACCACTCTGGTGGAAGATGTTGACAATGGGAGAGTCTGTGCATGTGTGGGGGAAGAGGGTATATGGGAAATCTCTATACTCTCTGCTTAAGTTTGCTATGAATCTGAAAATGCTCTTTAAAAAAATCTATAGTGCTTCCCTGGTGGCGCAGTGGTTGAGAGTCTGCCTGTCGATGCAGGGGACATGAGTTCATGCCCCGGTCCGGGAGGATCCCACATGCCACGGAGCGGCTGGGCCCGTGAGCCATGGTCGCTGAGCCTGTGTGTCCGGAGCCTGTGCTCCTCAACGGGAGAGGCCACAACAGCGAGATATCCACATACCGCAAAATAAATAAATTAAAAAAAAAATCTATAATAGCTAAGGCATGGAAGCAACTTAAATGGCCATTGATAGAGGAAAGGATAAGGAAGTTGTGGTACATATATACAATGGAATATTACTCAGCCATTTAAAAATGAAGTAATGCCATTTGCAGCAACATGGATGGATCTAGAGATTATCATACTAAGTGAAGTAAGTCAGACAGACAAAGACAAATATCATATGATACCACTTGTATGCGGAATCTAATATGATGATACAAATGAACTTATTTACAAAACAGAAACAGACTCACAGACTTTGAAAAGAAACTTATGGTTACCAAAGATAAAAGGTGGGGCGGAGGGATAAATTAGGAGTTTGAGATTAATATATACATGCTACTATATTGAAAATAGATAATCAACAAGGACTTCCTGTATAGCACAGGGAACTCTATTCAGTATTCTGTAATGACCTTTATGGGAGAAGAATCTGAAAAAGCATGGATATATATGTATGTATGACTGAATCTCTTTGCTGTACACCTAAAACTAACACAACATTTTACATCAATTATACTCCAATATTAAAAAAAATTAAGTCTATTAAAATAACAACAAAAAGTTAACATACAAAATATCTCACCTGACTTCATTTTTAACAATATTTAGTGTGAGAAGTTTATTTTGCATGTAAACTCTACTAGATATCAAAGTCATTATTTTTTCTCTAAGAACTATACTTCAGTTTGTAATGTTCTGACTATAAATAAGCCCAGTGTTCATATTAAAAAATAAAAGTCAATGGTAAACAGAGACTTCTATTATGTTAGAAATATGTCAAAGAAATAAATCAAATTATGACATAGCTTTTCTAACAGTGACAAATAAGATATAAAGACTTTAATCCTAAAGCTAAATCAGTCTTCTCTCAGATGATGCTACAAGTTAGATTTAGTCACACTCAATGGCCCTTACTATTGTAGTTTTAAGCCATTGCACTAGTTAAATGACATGTATTCAGTAGCAACAGTGAAACAAATAATATATCATTATCAATGATTTAATGATATCAAATATCATTACCTGTGGATCATATGCCTATTCTCAAAGATATCTCAAAAAGACAATATATCTGAAAGGAACTCGAACTGTGTCATACTAAAAGCTTCTCGATTTTTTTTAGCTCTATATTTTCTGCCTATCATCTCTCTTCTTCCATTATCTCCTCCTCCTTCCCTCCCTCTCCCTTCCTTCCATTTACCTTTTTTCTTTCCTTCTTCCCTCCTTCCTCCCTTCCTTCCTCCCCTCATTCTCCTCCCTTTCTTTCCTTTCTTCTTTAGCTCTTTAACTTTTTATTTTTCTCCTTCAGAGTTGGGGGAAAATAAAAACAATTGGGACATTTGCCATAAAATGTTTTTTTCTCACAGTCATATCAATCATTTAAATGCTCTATGAAGAAACAGTAGGAAAGGCAAAGAGATTTACATATATATTTATCTTTCATTTGTCTGTACCTTTAGAGCAATGATTCCTAAAGTCTGAGCCTCATATATGGGGGAACTACAAAGTTATGAGCTGTCCTCAGAACCATTGTCAGCACATGGAATAATAAATTTTTTCTGCTCTCTCTCTCTCTCTCTCTCTCTCTCTATATATATATATATATATATATATATATAAGTTTGAATGATATGAAATTATTAATATTCAATTTTTGACCTACATAAATAACAGTTTCATATAAATCATCCTAATTACACACATGTATTCATGAAAATATATTATTTTTCCAAATATACGAAAAAGTTGTTGTGATTACTTAAATGCCTGTAAGACCTCACTGAGTTTATTGCATCACTCTTGCTTGAGCAGTTGAGTCAAAAGGAGACCAAAGAGAGGGATGATGTGGCAGGAGTATGTATTAATTTCCTTTGGTGCTGTAACAAAGTATCACAATTTTAGTGGCCTAAAACAAAATATATTAGTTACATTTATTATCAGTCAAGATATCAGCAGGGTGGTATTCCTTCTGGAGATTTTAGCAGAGAAATAATTTTCTTGCCTTTTCCAGTTTCTAGAGGCTTCCTGTATTCTTTGGTGCATGTTTCTTTCTGAGCATTGGATAGTTGAGTCTCACATGGACTTACTCTGGCATTCTCTCTATCTACTCCTTCCTCACTTAAGGATTTTTGAATCCACCTGCATAATCCAAGATAATTTCTTTATCTGTAGGTCAGCTGATTAGCAATGGCAATCCCCCCTTTCATGTAACAAAATATAACATATTCACAGGTCTGAGGATTAGGACTTGGACATTTTTGAAGAGCCATTATTCGGCTTTTCCTTTTATGGAAGGTCTGACAAAGAAACAGAGATAGATGAGATAAGAGGTAGAAACCACAGAATAGGGAAAGGACTTTCACTGACAAAAAACAAAAGAGGGTTTGAACGTGTGAGGAAAGAGCAGAACTGAAGGAGGCATTGAAGACAAGGTATGGGGGCTCCTCAGTAGAAAGCTATCCCTGAGAAGGCAGGGACAGGTGGACCCAGAGCTCAAGCAGAGGGCAAGGCTGAGAGTACCCTTAAGCTGCAGGAAAGGGCGGGTAAGTGTATCATATTGTATTGGGGTCAGGGACAGAAAAAGGAAGAAGAGCTTTTTTGTTTCCTCTAGAAAATATTAGATAAAGTCATGGCCTGGGAATGGAAAAGAAAAAGAAAATGAACTCACCCAGTCTTTCAGTGTGAGAATAAGTGGCCAGGGAGAGATGAGAAGATGACCCACCAAGGTTGCCCTCTCATATGGGATTGGAGACTGTGGATGGCTTTACTCCAGCCACCAAACCACCAGATCATACATTGCTTTCCTTAGGTGTGCAACAGTTGGCCAGAGTGGTATGAAGTTGACAATCTGGAAATCATGCCTTGAGGAAAGACAACTGGGCACCCTCATATCTGTATGTTGGAGGCAGGTAAAGTCATGAATAAATAACAGAAGAGCCAAAGGACTGAAATCTCTGTGAAGTTGGAAACACATGCCCTGCAAGAGGGTCAGGAGGTGGGACCATTGGAGATTGTGATGCCAAAGCAGTTGGATGTCTGCTGCTCACAAGTTCTAGGTTGCAGCCTTGGGAATCTCTGACATAAAGAGGAAGGAAAGGTAATTTGTGTCATCAGCTCTAAGTCTGAGCTTCTGTTTGTATATCTGTGAAATAAGAACAAAAATACATCCCTGCACAACTCGTGGGTAATACATGAGATAATAAAGGTAAGGCAGGATTTCAGAATGGCATCTTGTAGGAAAAACTCAGGCTGCACAATGGATTTGGCTTAGAACTGGAACACTGTTGATAAGCATACATTCTCAAGAAGCACCATGCTCTCCAGGATTCCTGGGCACTGCCTAAGACCCTCAGTTTTGTTGGTCTGATAGCTCTGGGCATTACAATTTGAGATTCTTGATGAAATAACAGATTCACTGACATTGAATAAGTAACGGTTGTGGTGTCAAGAAGGATGGTGAGTATAGTCTTAATTGAATAAATAACAAGGAAGACATTTTCTTTGCTAAAACCATGTCCAATTTTTGTATCAGATCCAAATGAATCTAACAAAAGAGCATAGTTGTTAAATGTTTTGTTTTTTTCCTGTATTAATAAATTCATAGTCAGGATGATCAGTTTATCTCTCAATTCAGGAATTTCTACCTTTCTCTACTAGCAGTTTCTCCCCCTTAAATCCACAACTAAAGTGGGCAAACTAAGACAAAGGAAAAGCTGGTACAGGGAAGCATCCAGATTTTTCTTTTAATCAAAGATATCATCCTTTGAGATTAACCATGAGTTGATAACTGTTGAAGTTGGGTAACGTGTATGTGGCAGTTCATTACACTCTACTTTTGTGTCTGGGAATACCATGATAAAAATGTATTTGTCCTTTACTCTGCAAGACAGTGCACTTGTGTATCCACTCGCAGCTGAGAAGTTCCACGTCAGGCCAACTCCTCTGAGCCCAAATTCTGTCTATGGACTGACACCTAAATCCACTATTGCAGAACTGTCACTGCTCGCGGCTCTAAGACTCTACATTAACATAAGGTCATTGTTCCAAAGAGAATTGCATTGCATCCAACCTGACAGTGTTTTTCCTTGGGGAAGTGAGTCATCTCTGAAACTGTTTTCTCCTCTATGTAGAGGAAGTAATAAGTGATACCTGCCCCTTCCATTGATGATAGGCATGTTGAAGATAATGTGTGCAAAGTCCCTGGCACTTAGGTGCTTGTTCAGTGGTAACTACTATCTCTACAGCCTCTATCATAACCTATGCACTTGTGCTTGCCTAGCTTCCAAGTCACAACAATTTTGTCACACTGAAGCTGTTCTATTTGAGGCTGTGTTTCTGTGAGTTCTTAAGACATTTCTCTTGCCTTACCAGCTTCTGATCACATAGACTTAATATATGACAGCTTGGAAGCCTATTTATGCTTGGGAGCCTATTTATTATTCAAATGTCCTTTGAAATTCGTTTCATTTGGCACCAACTTTAAACCATTGGTCATCTGATGTCCTGGAAATGTAGCCATAGAGGCAGGTGCTATCAGATCTAGAATGGACTGGACTTTTATTTCCAAGAAATACCTCAGAACTCACTTGTTTTGAATCAGTTTTTATTTCAAATTTTGTTTTTAGACATTTCATCTTTATGATAAAAATGGATTTCAGGTTATGTAGTCTTAAAAATATTCTGGGCAGAAATAACAGACCTGTCTTTGCAATGATAATTATTGGCTCAAAGGTGGAAGTCATATTCTTTCAAATGATTTCTTCATGGTCCAAAATCCTGGCTTCCCAAGTTGAACTTACTGGGTTCAATTTCTGATTTTGAATCTCACTAGCTTTGTGACCTGAGGCAAGTTACTAAGTGTCTGTGAGTACCAGGTTTCTTGTTTGTAAAACAGGGATAATTCATGCCTTTCTTGCTATTATACTGGTATGCTTTTATCATATCTTCCTTTCTATTATAAGAATTAAAGTTATCATCTTATTTGAGAGCAATGTATATAGAAATAAAGCTTAGTTTTCTGCTTTTTCCCCTTGCAGGGAATTGTTTGTTGTGTTTTATCAATATCCTTAGAATTGTCAGTACTATTACAGGTTTTCTCCAAAATGTCTTTCCAATTTTCAGGATATCTTCTTGTAGGCTTATACCCACTCTATTTTTTTTTTTTTTTTTGCAAAACGTTCTATGATAAAGTGTGAAGAAAAAGTCTTCCTGATTTTTTAAAAAGTGATATTGAGTTCTAGGGGAGAATATGCATAAAAGGCTATGAATAATTCAACATTATCAGGAAAAGGTCACCATTATGTTCCTCTGCCACAATTTTCTCCAACTTCACCTTAATGCATGACTTTGCCTCATTTAAATGTATGCTCTAATTAGATAAATATTTCTCAGTAAATCTTCGATGCTCTTGCACATGAGGAATGAATTTGGTCCAGTTGGTCCACAAGGAGGCACTGGGCCAGGAGATTGGAAGAGGTCTGCTCTGCCTTCACTAGCTCCCCACCCTCACTCACTCAGCAACATGAGTCTTAGCTGTTCAAGGACAGGATGCTGCTGCTGTGCTCAGTGCAGCCACACTCACTCTTTTATTCCAGGTTCTTCAGCTATATTTCCAGGTCTCCATCTGAAAATCCCAAACTCATCACGTCTTCTGAGGTTCCAAGTCGGGCACAGTATTTCAGTGCCTCTGACTATGTGATGAGCAAAAGGGAAATTCAGCTCATTGCTGAGGACCATGCACTGGTGTCCTGGGGCTGCCATAACAAAGTATTAAAAACAGGGCAGCTTAAACAACAGAAATGGATTGTTTCACAGTTCTGGAGGCTGGAAGTCTGAAGTCAAGGTGTCTGCAGGATTGGTTCCGTCCGAGGTCTCTGACGGATAATCTGTCCTGAGTCTCTCTCCAAGCTTCTGGTAGTTTCTGACAATCTTCAGTATCCATTGGTTTATAGAAGTGTTACCTGATCTCTGCCTTCCCCTCTCCATGGCATTCTCCCTTTGTGTCTTTTTCTGCATCCAAATTTCCCCCTTTCTTAAGGAACATCAGTCATATTGGATTAGGGCTCACCTTAATGACCTCATCTTAACTTGACTACATCCATTGGCAAGAACACTATGTCCAAATAAAGTCACAATCACAGGTACTGAGGGTTAGGATTTCAACATATTTAGGGTGACACATTTCATCTCATAACGGGCTACCTCATCTTTGTTCTTTGTGGCCAAGACAGTTGTCCTTTTCTTTCCCCTTTATAAAGAAGACTGTCAATAGGTGGGGCCCACAAGACACAAGCTCAAATGCCAGTTCTCCCATCTGCACAGAAGAAGGAGCAGCTGGAGACAAATTTTACAGTCCCTATAGGTGACTCATTCTCTCTGGGAACAGGTCTCCCGCTCTCACTAGCTAGAAATTTGGCCAAAGGAAGGGGCTGTAATTTGCTAAAATAATTACCAGAGCTGTGGATGAATGACTCATTTTTTAGGTCATGCAATTCAAAGATACTAATATATCTTTACTTTCTGAACATCATCAAACCACCAGCTTTATTCTGAAAATACATATTAAACTATATTCTACTATTTATACAACTGCTAATTTTCCATTTTATAGCGTATGGAAAGTATGTGTAAGAATCGTTTCCTTTGGAATTCATGTATTTTAAAAATGTAGACAGTGACAATTCCACACCAAGTGTCAGTCAATAAGCAAATACTTAGGAGATGCAGGGCATAGTTAGACACCCCACAGAGGTGGAATTCTTAGCATAACTCTGCAAAGTGGATAACATTGGGTCATTTTATAGTCAATGAAAAGAAGGCTCAAAGAAGTTGTGAAGGACTCAGTCTCATGATGCTGGTGGCTGCAGGGCTGGAACCCCCCACAAATCTTTCAGATTCTCTTGTGTTCCACGAGTTTTCCCGGCATGATCTGCTTAGTACCATGCAAGGAGCTATGCCTTTTATAAGAATACAGCCCAGAAAGGGAGACTTTTTGAGAAGTTAGCCTTGAGAAGTTAGCCAAGGTTTAAATCCAGCTTCCACATTAACTGTGTGAACCGAGACAGATGACCTAATTGCTCAGTGCCTCGGTTTCTCACAACCAAATACATATACTTATTTTAGGGTTGTGCTGAAAAGTACATAAGATTGTATTGATAAAGTATCTGAAATACTGCCTGGCACATAAGAAGCATGTAATGCATAGTAGTGTCATTGCATGTAATAAAACAATAATAAAGTGGTGACTTAGAACATAACATTTTATAACTTCCTACAAAAGCAGGGCCAAGGGATTAAGGAAAGAGAAGCCACTGCTCGTTTGAACATAAGGTTTATGTTCTTAACTAGTGTCTCCATCTTGTTTAAGGCAGGAAGGTCACACTCTTGCTCCTGTAGCCAACAACATCTCAATGAATCTCTACACGTTCTTGCCTTCAGCAGACATAAATCCACTCATGGCCAACAGGCCAAGGAAAGGGGCAGTGGTAATTTTCAGGTTGTATTATTGGAAGATTAGGAGATTTGAACTCAAAAGTGCCCTGGCCATCCCAGTTTTTCTCAAACTTAAATTTTTTGATATCCAGGTAATACTGAATGGAGGCAAAAATATTTGTTTTTTAAAAAATACATTCTAAAAATCTAAAAGTGACATTTCAAAACTATCACTGCTTCTCCAGAAATGGCTGAAAATAAACATGCTCACAATCTGCTTTTTAAAAGTGTCTCTGGGCCACACGGAAGGCACCAAGCTGTTGTGTGCGTTTTAACATCTGTAGATGTCTTAAAATTGCCACCAAGACTTGCACCCAAAGGAATTCATGAAAGCATTGTGTAATTTCAGACTTAAATCAGCAATGTGAAGCTGGGTATGAA
This sequence comes from Monodon monoceros, assembly GCF_005190385.1. Classification (NCBI taxonomy): domain Eukaryota; kingdom Metazoa; phylum Chordata; class Mammalia; order Artiodactyla; family Monodontidae; genus Monodon; species Monodon monoceros. Next base: position 20,555,621 of record NW_021703782.1, on the reverse strand, counting down.
AACCTTTCTATCTCAGAATCGAGCAGTATGAATAAAGAATCAATTATGATGGAAAGGGGAAAGAAGGAGGGGCAGCACGAGGAGAGGCAGTGAAAAGTACACGCGTTCAAATTTAAATTAAGTGGTCTGAAGGCTCGTGGCCTACAATTAAGCAAGAAAAAAGGATTGGCTAAAAATTCTCAAAACTCAGCCTGGTGTCTCTCCATGTAGCTTTTTACTCTATGTTCCATGGAGGCACCTTAGGAGAGCTGAGGAAGTTCCAGACAGATCTCATCATGAGCCCTGGGTTAGGGAGAACTAAAAATAAAGGGAATGTTGAAGGCTTTTATACCCTTCTCATTCTGCAGGAACAGCAACAAAAAAACCCCAAAATACCCACAGAAATTCCATGTTGATGACTTCCTCAAGGGAGAAAAACAGAGGGAAAAAGGAAGGGCTTAATTATTTGAGCAATAACTGGAAAATTAGGCAAATCGAACGTAAGTGAGAAACACACACAATGTCCAAGAGAGGCCCAAACACTTTCCAGTTAGCCCATTTTTGCTTGCAGGAGAAGCTATCACCATGTGAGTGAGACAGCGAGGGCAGAGATCAGTCCCATTCAGTTAGATGGAGGCTGCAGGTACAAGGCTCCAACCCCTGAAGTAGGACCCAATCCTGAAAAGGTGCAAGGTCAAGTCAGAGAAATATTAACCAATGGGCCCCAGGACATCATAGAATAAAATATGCTCCCTTTCATTCAAGGTATTCAAAATAACTACAGAATAGAGGGAAGAGTCTAGGACTGCCAACCATCACTATATATAGTCCTCTCTGAGTCCTGTACCTCCATACCCCTGAAACATCAGGTCCTGAACATGTAATCATCATATTGCTTCATATAGGAAGTGAAGCAGGTTCATGCATCATAAGAGGAAAGTCAAGGAGCATTCATCATATCAGTACAAATAAAGTTCTGGACAGACTTGTACACTTTTAATATCATGATGTTTATGAAGAAATTGATACATAAAAAAGGGGGAAAATGGGGAGGATGGGAGAGTATGCAAGAGGAAGGAGGAAAGAAAGAAAGAAAGAAAGAAAGAAGAGAAGGAAGGAAGGGAGGAAAAAAGAAGTTGGCAGGCAAGAGAAAGATGCAGCATTAGGAAAAAAAATGTAATCCAAGGAAATAAGAAACTCACTAATATTTTACCCTACATGGAAAAATATATAAATAATGAGTTTAATTTAAAGGATTTTAAGTGTGGGTTATTAAAATAAAAGTAGCTAAAGAGAGAGATTGTGGATAGAAAATTACAAATAAAAATCATTATAGTACTGAATAAAAAGATAAAATAGAAACAGCAAAGAATAAAAGAGAATAGCTTAGCACTTAATGACTGATATAGAAAAAGGATTTAAATAATCATTATGAATACAGAGTGAGAAACAAATTGATTAGAGTAATTGAAAGAAAGATAATATATTATGGAGAACAAACAGATTATACAAAACTAAGATAATTAATGTTTTTTGTTTTTTGGGTTTTTTTGCGGTACGCGGGCCTCTCACTGTTGTGGCCTTTCCCATTGCAGAGCACAGGCTCCGGACATGCAGGCTCAGCGGCCATGGCTCACTGACCCAGCCACTCCGCAGCAGGTGGGATCCTCCCGGACCGGGGCACGAACCCGCGTCCCCTGCATCTGCAGGCAGACTCTCAACCACTGTGTCACCAGAGAAGCCCAATTAATGTTTTTGTAGTAAAGAATTAATGTTTTTGTTTTTTTTGTGTGTGTGTGGTACACGGGCCTCTCACTGTTGTGGTCTCTCCTGCTGCGGAGCACAGGCTCCAGACGCATGGGCCCTGAGACCATGGCTCACAGGCCCAGCCGCTCTGCGGCAGGTCGGATCTTCCCGGGCCGGGGCATGAACCCACATCCCCTGCATCGGCAGGTGGACTCTCAACCACTGCACCACCAGGGAAGCCCAAGAATTAATGATTTGTAGTAAAGAGAATTAATTTTTTAATATTTTAATATTAAATATTTAATAATTTAATATTTTGTAGTAAAAAATTAATATTTTGTAGTAAAAAGGAAGCAAAATTTTATTCAGAGATATAACAAAGTAGAATTTTACAGAAACCAGGGAAAAATTGCTTGTACAGATCACAAGGCACACTTGGTCCCAGTAAATTTGATGTAAAATAACCAACACAGAGATATATCATTTTTGTGTTAGTGAGTTTTAATGGAAAAGAGAGAATTCTTTAGACCACTAGCAAAGAAAGCAAGTTACTTAAAAGGGGAAAAATTGAAATGGCCTCAGATTTCTCTACAGCAACATCTAATGTCAGAAAACAAAGTTCTGAAAGAAAGAAGGTGGAGTCCACAATGTTCTTCCTGGTGACTTTGTCATTCAAGTGTGAAGAGAGCAGACAAACCTTAAACATAAAGAAACTCATCTCTTAGAGGAAAACATAGGCAGAACACTCTATGACATAAGTCACAGCAAGATCCTTTCTGACCCACCTCCTAGAGTAATGGAAATAAAAACAAAAATAAACAAATGGGACCTAATGAAACTTCAAAGCTTTTGCACAACAAAGGAAACCATAAATAAGACCAAAAGACAACCCTCAGAATGGGAGAAAATATTTGCAAATGAAGCAACTGACAAAGGATTAATCTCCAAAATTTACAAGCAGCACATGCAGCTCAATAACAAAAAAACAAACAACCCAATCCAAAAATTGGCAGAAGACCTAAATAGACATTTCTCCAAAGAAGATATACAGAATGCCAACAAACACATGAAAGAATGCTCAACATCATTAATCATTAGAGAAATGCAAATCAAAACTACAATGAGATATCATCTCACACCAGTCAGAATGGCCATCATCAAAAAATCTAGAAACAATAAATGCTGGAGAGGGTGTGGAGAAAAGGGAACACTCTTGCACTGCTGGTGGGAATGTGAATTGGTTCAGCCACTATGGAGAACAGTATGGAGGTTCCTTAAAAAACTACAAATAGAACTACCATATGACCCAGCAATCCCACTACTGGGCATATACCCTGAGAAAACCAAAATTCAAAAAGAGTCATGTACCAAAATGTTCATTGCAGCTCTATTTACAATAGCCCGGAGATGGAAACAACCTAAGTGCCCATCATTGGATGAATGGATAAAGAAGATGTGGCACATATATACAATGGAATATTACTCAGCCTTAAAAAGAAACAAAATTGAGCTATTTGTAATGAGGTGGATAGACCTAGAGTCTGTCATACAGAGTGAAGTAAGTCAGAAAGAAAAAGACAAATACTGTATGCTAACACATATATATGGAATTTAAGAAAAAAAAAATGTCATGAAGAACCTAGGGGTAAAACAGGAATAAAGACGCAGACCTACTGGAGAACGGACTTGACAATATAGGGAGGGGGAAGGGTGAGCTGTGACAGGGCGAGAGAGAGGCATGGACATATACACACTAACAAATGTAAGGTAGATAGCTAGTGGGAAGCAGCCACATGGCACAGGGATATTAGCTCGGTGCTTTGTGACAGCCTGGAGGGGTGGGATAGGGAGGGTGGGAGGGAAGGAGACGCAAGAGGGAAGACATATGGGAACATATGTATATGTATAACTGATTCACTTTATTATAAAGCAGAAACTAACACACCATTGTGGAGCAATTATACCCCAATAAAGATGTTAAAAAAAAAAAAAAGAAAGAAACTCATGACACCCGTGAGCATTTCCTGAAAAACAACCAGACAACAGTAGAATTTAGCCAAGCAAGAGTTCAAACCAGAAGCCAGGGAAAACGTCTGGGATAAGGCATTAAACACTTATGTGTAGAAAAATGACTAAGCTGTAGGAAATATGATTAAAAAGGTTAACTGCTACAAATCCCAACATTGTGTTAAAGGATAAGTTTTTAAAGGAAATTTGTGACTTCATATGACTATAAAATGAACATATGTCAAAAATCATAACAATTAATGACAGAATCTGTAAGATGTCATAACCTGTTTAAAAGAGAATTCAGAAAACATATATAGGGAGTAAATAATTCTGAAATCTAGTTACAAATAGATGCAAAACAGATCTATCTACAGGGCAATAATTAATTGCGATACACTGGGCTCAATTCTTTTGTGTTTCTATGAACAAAGAACGATTTGCATTTTGTCAGTTTTCTACAACTTACAGAGCTATAAGATAGTTCAAAGACCTTTAAAGGCAGAGATAACTCAGATGGATACCTAGGTAAGGTATTTACTAAGGTTTTTTTTTTTTTTTTCTTATTTCGGTCTTTCATAACTTTTCCTGACAATTGTAAAAGTTATAATACATGAAAAAAAATGGGCTAAATTGTACATGTGCTATTATCCTTATTTTAACTTAAAGGTATTTGATAACTTCTAAGATATACAAATCAACAAAAATATATTTAAGGTTATTTCCTAAAGTTTTTACAAGAACCGCCAGATAAACAGTAAGGTTAAGAATATACATAACCACAATCAGAAGGATTCTAGAAGGAATGGGAATGTGAAAATGGAATGTTATTTTTTTGTATAATTTGTAGCACAGAGTCCATTGGTATAGTACATTATAGAGAAATTATTCTGACATTTATTTAAAATGGCAAGGAAGACTTTATTCAAGACTATGGCAATAGGAGAGGGACTATTGCAATAAAGGAGAGAGATTGACCTCAACTCCAAATACAACAGGCACAAGTGGGGATTTATAGCCAGTGGGCAGAATGACAGAGAGGTAGACAATTAATAAGAGGAACTTGCTTAATAATCAAAGGTGAGGGGGAAGAGGAGCTTGATTGGATATCAAGAGACAGGGAATTCTCAAAAAACTGACAGCAGGATTCTTTGCTAAAACCAAACTTGGCAGTACAGGGACAAAGCTTAGTCAAAAAGAGGATTCAGAGGAGCCTGACTAAAGATTGGTCAAGGAAGTAGTCCTAGTCAGGTAGGAAATGAATACATGAAAAATGGGGTAAATTATAATGTTTAAAATTATGTCAATGGAAAAAAAAGGCAACAAAGAAAATTGCAATAAATTTCAAGAGCAGAAAAATGAAGGACCATATTATATACTGAAATATATTTAAACTCCAATACTAAAATTTGAAGTGAAATGAAAAATTATAAAACAAAATACTCTTGCAAGTGTAACGTGCTTAACCAATCCATATTGGCAACAAATTTGCCACCATCTTTCTCTCCTGTTGAAACATTAAATTTTCCTTCTGCTTTTTTGTCAATCTGACTCTCAGAGGATCTCTGTGCTGTCAGAATGCTTGCTAATGGGCTTCCCTGGTGGTGCAGTGGTTGAGAATCTACCTGCTAATGCAGGGGACATGGGTTCGAGCCCTAGCTGGGAAGATCCCACATGCCGTGGAGCAACTAGGCCCATGAGCCACAATTACTGAGCCTGCGCATCTGGAGCCTGTGCTCCACAACAAGAGAGGCCACGATAGTGAGAGGCCCATGCACCGCAATGAAGAGTGGCCCCCGCTTGCCACAACTAGAGAAATCCCTCACACAGAAATGAAGACCCAACACAGCCAAAAGTAAAATTAAAAAATAATAAATTAAAAAGAATGCTTGCTAATGCATTGGCTCTCAGAACAGAAATGGATACAGGCCTCTCCGTAATCACTGAGCTGTCTTCTCCCCCAAAGAATGAAGAATCTTGTTCCTTCTATGTCTTGCACTAAATTCCAAAACCCATCTTTCCATTTAAATCAGAGATGAAGTTGTGATAACTATTTTCTTGAAGTATCATTTGAAGATATTTCTGCATCCTCAGTGATGGTAGGGTACACAATGTTATTCTAAGTATTTTTGCCAAGCTGAACTTGGGTCTGCCACACAGCAAAGCCAATTTACTGACACCAGGTGTAGTAAAGAAAGTACAGAGCTTATTGCAGGTGCCAAGCAAGGAGTATGGGTGGCTCATACTTCAAAACCAGAACTCCCTGATGGCTTTCAAGGAAACGTTTTTAAAGGTGACATTTGGGGTGAGGGCTGCAGGATACATGACTTTCTTCTGATTGGCTGGAGGTGAGGTAACAGGGTGATATTTCAGAAATCTTGATGATCAACCTTCTGGTTGCAACCAATCTGGGGTGCATGTGCTTCTGTTCAGCCTGTAGTCACCATCCTCCACCTGGGTGGGTGAATGGGGGTGGGGGTGTCTTAGTTCCTGCAGAACAACTCAGAGATCTGTGTCAGATTGTTTAATAGCTTTTCCTTTGTTTTTGCCTCCACTTACTTCCCTAATTAGTAACTGCTTGTGCTTATGCTTTGGAACCCAGGGAAGGCCTAGGAGACCAAAACCTTTTTTCTCCAAACAAGAAATGGGGGACATGAAGGGGCTTTTGTGCATGGGAGGGCTCCACATGGTCCTGCTCGGTTTCATCATCAAGCCATATGCTTGTCCTACATTATAAATATTTAACAAGGAAATAATTAAATTAAATCATAGTTTTGCAATTGTCTTTTCCTAGGATGCTGCTAGGCAAAATAATGGTTTTTGAAGATTTTAAAATAGATACAACATTTACCACTGGAACAATCGTTTTTGGAAAGATAAAAATCTATCAACGAATAGTTTTGTTTCCTTCCGCTCCTTCATTCCTCTTCTGCTTTTCTTCTTTCCCTTGTTCTTTTCATCCATTGTTTCCCTTTTGTGTTTATATTATTTATTTTAGAGGTGTGTAACTTTAGGGGCTGATTATTGCATTTCCAGAGCCCAAGTATTTTGGGGAAAAAGTTGTCACTTCAGAAAAGTAAGCTGTCATAATATTAATTTAACTTTATAAATACTTTTTTTTTCATTTTTCCTTTTTAGAAAATGTAACATTATCAAAGTCCAACATATTTTTAGAAACATTTAAAAATTTTTCTTAATATGGAAAACTTCAAACATACCACAAACTGATGTAATGGTTTAATAAACACTTTTTTACCCAATATCCATCTTCAGCAGTTACCAACTTATGGACAGTTTTGTTACTCTCATCTCCCCACTTTTATTTTGTGATTTTTAAACTATTTCAGAGCAAATCTCAGGCATGTGCCATTTCAGCTGTAAATACTTCATCATGTACTGCTGACATACACTTTCTTTTTACACATTCATCATGCCTTTAACACATCTAAATTTAAAATAATTAAATTAAAATGTTACTTCACACTATTTAATATTCTATACTCAAATTGCCCTGATTATCTCAAAGCCATTTTTTCACAGAATCACAATCCAAACAATATCCCTAAATTGTATTTGGTTCTTATGTCTTCTCAGATTTTCCCATTGGCTATTTCTGAGGGGTTGGGAAAGAATTATTTATCCTGTAGAATTCTCACATTTTGTATTTGGTTAATAGGTTCTTTGTGGCATCATTCTACATGTTTCTCTTTCTCAGTGTGTGTCCTATAAACTGGCAGTGAGGAGCAGTTATATTTCAATTCAATATTTTTTCAACACAGCTTCATAGATGGTATTGTAAATTTTCTATTACATTAGATCATGAGGAATTTAACTATTGATGCTAACATTCACTGGAACATTCAGTTTGTGTCTGTGTGATCTTTCCAATATAAAATTTCACATCAACCAACCCTTGGATGATTTTAATCCATTGGAGTTTACAAAATGATAATTGTCTAATTACATTATTTCTTCTGCATTTATTTGTTGGAGTTTTGTGTAGAGAGAACCGTTTATTATATAACAGCTTGTTACTCTAAAAAAAAAAAAGTTTAAATCTTTCCAATTATTTTTAAAGCTTTAGAACAGTGAGTTAGTGTCTTAACAATTACCAGTGTTGACCAATACAATCTTTTTTAAAATATCATTTTGTAATGATAGATTTTTAGATTCAGCTTTTTATTTTACAATAGATTGAGATAGAAAATTATGAAGACAGTGTATCAGTGTTCTCCAGGAAAACAGAATCAGTAGGATCTATATTTATATCTTTATCTATACCAATTATATCTATATGATCATCTACCTATATATCTACCTATTTATAGAAACTTTTTTCAAGGAATTGGCTCACATGATTGTGAGGGCTAGCAAGTCCAAAGTCCATAGGGCAGACCAGCAGGCTGGAAACCCTCAGACAGGAGTTGATGCTACAGTCTTGGGGCAGAATTTCCTCTGGGAAACATCAATTTTGCTTGTTCTTAATTCACTCTAGCTCACAAAAAATTAATTAACATCAGATTTGAGGATAAAAGTTACACCAGTCTCAGATTAGAATTGGGAATCTTTTGATCTAATTTAGACTAGAGAGTTCAGGGTTATGGGAGGGGGCACAATTTTTCTTTTAACGCCTTTCAACTGACTGGATGAAGCCTACCCACATCACGGAAAACAACTTTCTACTAAAGGTCAATTGATTGCAGATGTTGACATTTAAAAACACCTTCACAGCAACACCTAGATTAGTGTTTGATTGAATAACTTAGCCTCACAAGTTGACAATAAAAATAACCATCACAGATGGTAAAGAAAATTCCTACATACCCCACATCTCATTTCCCCTCTTGTTGACATCTTCCATCAGAATGGTAAATTTGTCACAACTAATGAAACAATATAGATGCATTCTTATTAAAGTTCATATTATGTTCAGATTTCTTTACTTTTTAGATTTAATGCTCATTTTCTGTTCCAGGATCCCATCCAAAATAACTTACTTTAAATTGTCACATCTCCTTAGGCCCCTCTTGGCTGTGATAGTCAGATTTTCTCTGTTTTTGATGACCTTTACAGTTTTGAGGAGTACTGGTCAGGTATTTTGTAAAATATCCCTCAGTGGGAGTTTATCTCATGTTCTTCTCATGATTAGACCAAGGTTATGTATTTTTGGAAGGAAGACTACAGAGGTAAACTGTCATTTTAATCACATCCTAGCAAGAATACATGCTATCAACATAACAGATACTGTGGATGTTGACTTTGACCACCTGGCTGAGGTAGTGTTTGTCAGGTTTCTCCACTGAAAAGTTATTTTTTCCCACTTTCTTTGTAAGGAAGTTATCACGCACATGGTGCACTTAAGGAATGGGGAGTTTCCACATAAATTATTTGGATTTATCCTTTCCCAGATATTTTTCCCTTTTTTCCATTTATTTATTTATTAAATCATTAACTTATATAATTAACTAATTGGTATGGATTTATAGATATTAGTTTCAAACTTTGGGTTATAATCTAACACTTCTTTATTTTGTTCCTCAAATCGTTCCAGCTTTGGCCTCTGGGAGCTCTTTCACTTTGCTCTCATGACTCTTTGACACGTTCCATCATAGTGGTCATGATAAGCCCATCAAAGCCATTTTTCATTTTCATTACTATGTCATTTGCTTCTAGCATTTCTTTTGGATTCCTTCTTAGTTTCCAGTGCTCTTTTTACATTTGCTATTAGTTTTTGTGTGTTATTTGCTTCTTACTTTACAGCCATTAAGATATGAATCATAGTTATTTTAAATTCCCTGACTGATTATCCCAAAATCTGTGTTATATATGAGCCTTCTTCTAAAGACTGGCTCATTTCTTCACACAGTGGTGTTGTGTCTTGTCTTTGTGTGTCATAATATTTTGTTGAAAGCTAGACATGTGTTTTTAGGTAATGTGAACTGATGATCTATGTTCCCCTGACTAGTGGATGGCTATTATTATTATTTGCTGTAGCTGTAAGTGACAGAGGTTTCAATCTCTTCTAGTGTCTTTCTTTTTCTCCCACCCTGACTTTGAGTTCTAAATTCTCCTTCTTAGAGTCTGAATCTGCAACTCAGCGGTAATCCCCTGTTGTTATCCTGGAGGCTGGTTCATGTGGTGATGAGGTGTGGGTGTTAGGGAACATTCTATGGTCTTTTGGTTAAGTCTCAGTCATTCAGTGGGCCTGTATCTCAGGACTGTGGCCTTCATAAGTATTTCTGTCCCTCCTCCCATGTTGCAACTTGTCCCCTTCACTCCCTCCTCTTCTTTCCGTCCATGACATAGCCAATCTATATCCTTTATCTCTGTCCCTCTTGGGACAGAGGGACTATATTTTTCCCTCTTTGGTGAGACAGGAATATTTGAGGGTACTGGTGTGGGAGGAATTACCTTTCTCTAGCTAAGATAAAGTTTCAGAATTGCCCTCTGGTGAAGTTCTTTCCCACAGAAAGTAGACCTTATTTATGAAGAAGGCTCTGGGGTCATTTAACAATGGTTACTCTCCTCCCTGGGCCAGGGCCACACTGGGATCTTTCTTAGGGGTTCCTGGAGCAAAATCCCATCAATGCAGAGCACACCCTAAGACTGTGACCCTGTTTTTTCTCACTGTCACGCTAGTTCACATTCAGCCTCCAGTAATTTGTCAAAATTAGCACATAAGTGTTCCTAGCAGTTTATGGTTACAGCCTGTTCTACTCTCGAAAAGTAGATCTCAGTTGTTCTATCCTTCCGGATGTGCCTCTCTCTTCAAATTCAGGGTAGCAGTTTGACCTACAACCTCAGTTCTCTAATGAATTCTAAAGAAGCTGCTGACTTTCAAATTGTCTAGCTTTTCCTCATTGTAACAATGGAAATGAAAACTTTCCAAACTCTTTAAGTATTGGAGCTGAAAGCAGAGGTAATCATAGATTTTACACACGACCAACTTTTCATTCTACCATCATCACTTTATTTTTATTGATCAAGGTGTACCATTTTCAGCAGCAATAATCTGACCAAATTAGTAGCTGTATCTTGTTGTCATGACCCCATTTGTCTTTGAAGCTTCCTTGCTTTCTGGCAGAATATGATATACTAGGTTCATGCCCAAGCCCACGTTTCTTGCCCAAGCCCTGAATGGAAAATTGTGTACATTTGCACATTTCCTGCCAATTTCTCCAAGAAATCTGGTTCCTTTTATGGGAAAACAGGCACCCTTTGCTACTGGCTTGCCTTTTCTTCTCAAGTATTTCAGTAAACAGACTTGTGAAATAAACACTTTAAGAAAAAAAATGAATTCATAATGATATTTTAAATTCAAATTTAAGTTTATCAAATATTTATAAAAGCATATAATTAAATAATTATTTGTTTACTTTTTACTACATTTCATATCAGAGAAGCAGAATAAGCACTTGACCCTTTCCTATTATTACTAGTTTTCAGGTAAAGTTCTGGGTCCTTTTGCCATGACTCCAGTGAACTTTCATTTCTTTCTGATATAATGTGTAGTTCCAGACTCATCTTCCACATTTCCAGCACAGTCCTGGAATCAGCCTTTTTGTTATGGAGCCTTAGATGGATTCCTTGGAAATGGATATTTGGTGATCACAGTTTGGGCAATAAATATGCTCATTGCTACTGGATTTTCACTGCTTCTGGAAATTTCCAGTGGATAGACCCAGGAAATACATGCAAAAGTTCTTAAAATGATAAAATAAACACTAGTCTTCCTGATATACCTACTTTAAAGTTAAGATCACAGGATTTTTACATACCTTCTTTGACTTCCCACTTAAAGTTCTTGCCTTCCACACTCTAAATATTATGTTGTTTCCTAGGATATGTGTCATCATTTATTTTGATTTATACAATTATATCAACTCAATTTTTTAAAAGGCCAAATTTATCTTTTCAAAATTAAAAGAGCTTGTGTTGACCTAAATGAGGTAAACTGAGGCAAGCTCAAAAGAAATTAAGTTTATTTGGAAATAGCAGATTAATTGCAATTCAGGACAAGCAAACTGTAGCAAGTTACAGATGAGGGTTTGGGGCAGCTTGTACTCATGGGAAGGGGATGTAAAAGGGGGAAGAGTTCAATTAGAGTCAGTTAAACTCTAAAATAAATGGAGACCAGCCTTGAAAATTTTCCAAACAGACAAAACCAGTCTGAAACTGTGTAACTCAGATTGGGACTTGAACCCACAGTCTTTTAATTGAGATCACACACCTGGTCTCAGGATTTAATAAAGCTCAGGTTCTTGATGTCTCATCACAGAAAGAATTCAGTGAGAGACAATAATTCAGTGTGTTTATTTAGAGAGAAACATACTCCACAGACAGAACGTCGGCCATCTCAGAAGTCGAGAGAAGCACCAGCCTATGGAGTTGTCAGTTTTTATAGGGGTGGGTAATTTCATAGGCTAATGAGTGGGAGGAATATTCCAGCTATTTGGGGGAAGGGGTGGGTATTTCCAGGAATTGGGCCACCATCCTCTTTTTGACCTTTATGGTTGGCCTTGGAACTGTCATGATGCCTGTGGGTGTGTCATTTAGGGAGCTGATGTTTCACAATGAGTGTATACTGAGGCTCAAGGTCTAGTGGAAGTTGACTCATCTGTCATCTTGGACCTATTTGGTTCTAATCAGTTTACATCATGCCCTTGGGCTATGTAATTCTTTTAAACATTATGCCCTGCCCGCTTCCCTCCTGTTTCAAGTCCAGTCACAAAGTTCAATTCAGCCCACTCTGTGAGACCAAACTGCCTGGGTCATCTTCCATTAATGCCTCTGTCAAAACACCCCAGGGTTGATATAAGATTACCTCTGATCAACCCCCATAATCCAAGAAAATTCCAACACTATCAGTTCTCTATAAATCAGGCATTAATGGGAAAGCAGTCTCTCAGTCCTTCAGTTTTCTCTTCTTGAGGGCACAAGTATGAGATTCTCCATTTTATATTCTCCAGTTCTATTTAAATTGAAATTCCTTTACACTTGAAAGCATATTACTAAATTTAACTGGAAAACTACTGAATTCATGAAGAAAGGACCAAAAAAAAAACCCCCACAAAAAAACCTTATGTAGCAAATAATGTTTTTGCATTATTAATACATAGTTCATGCATCTTTTCACATCAGTAAAGGTGGATCTGTAACCAGTCCCTTGGCCCTAGAGCCTAGCTATACTTTAAACTCTAATTTCTACACTAGATACATTCCTGGAACCTTAAGCTTCTGCTCATTTTTCAAGGCCTTTGTTCTGTTTTGCTTAACATGTTTGTTGTTTTCTTAGACTAAGGGAAGAGAGGGAATGCAAAACAAAGGAGAAGCAGTCAAGAAACAATAGTGCAGCTATAAAGCAGAGTCCTATTCCCCCTTAAGGAATATACATAACAATACCTTTGAGTTCTTCTGCAGGAACTAAGGCCCCCATCCAGATTGAAGGATGGTAACTTCGAGCTAAGCACAAGATTCCTGGAACACCACCCTTTTACATCACCACCAACCAATCAGGAAAAAGCCTGCACACAGTGGAAGATAAACTCTGACCCCCTCCTCAAATGATTAACTTCCCTTTCTCCCTTTAAAAAACTTTCATGGTCCAGCAGAATCTTCAGAGCTGGTTCTTGGACATGAGTCCACCTTCTCCCTGGGCTGCTGGCCTCCTGAATAAGGCAACTTTTCCTTTCCAGCCAAAGCTTGTCTCTCAAGTATTGGCTTTCGAGTGGCAAGCAGTCAAACCTGAGTTTAGTAACAGATCCACTTCATCCTTAAACAAAAGAAAACAAAGCTAATAATTAGTTTAGTGGAAAAATGTACATTTTAATTTATCATAAATCATTTTTTACTCCAATGTATTTTGTAAACTTCTTTTTCAGTTTTTTTTATTTTTAATAGACTATATCTTAAACCAATTTTAGGTTCATGGCAAAACTGAGCAGAAAAGACAGAGATTTCCTATATGCTTCCTGACCCTATACACACACAGCCTCCCCCACCATCTATATCTCTCATCAGAGTGGTAAATTTGTTGCAATCAATGAACCTACATTGATGTATCATAATCACCCAAAGTCCATAGCTTACATCAGAGTTCACTCTTGGTGGTGTACATTCTATGGGTTTGAACAAATGTATAATGACATGTATCCACTGTTATAGGATCACACAGAATTTTTTCTCTCTCCCCATAAAAATCCTCTGTGCTGTACCTGTTTATCCCTCCCTCCCTCCTAACCCTTGGAAACCACTGATCTTTTTCTTGAATTCACAGTTTTGCCTCACCTTATCCTTTTTAATTACTGCATAATATTCCATCATAAGATATAACACAATTTAGTTCACAAAGAGTATAACAATATTTTCTATGTGAAAGGCAAGCTATCAGTAAATAAATCTGATGTTGTTTTCTCATTGGGATTCAGGGCAAAATAGAAATGTGCATTCAAATCAGGATTAGGGAGGAAAGATCCAGGTGGGTTTGATGTGTGATTGGAACATGATTCTCATACAAATGTCATCAGCTGATATAAATTGTACCAACATTATCTAAGACTTGAATCCCTGGACACCATCTTGTTGCTAGATTGTTGCTGCCTAAAACACTTCATTTTTGTAATCCCTTAGGATGAAGTAAAAACTGCATTCTTGCTGGGATTTAATAGAGTTAGAATAATTTCATGTTTTCCTTTTTTTTAAGTTGATCTTTTTTCTTTATTTTTTGGCTGTGTTGGGTCTTAGTTGTGGCTCACAGGATCTTCGTTGAGGCATGCGGGATCTTTTTGTTGTGGTATGTGGGCTCTTTGCAGTGTGCAGGTGTCTTTCTAGTTGTAGTATGTGGGTTTTCTCTCTCTAGTTGTGGCATGTGGGCTCCAGGGCACGTGGGGTCTATAGTTTGCAGCACGTGGGCTCTCTCATTGAGGCACACGAGTTCAGTAGTTGTGACGCATGGGCTTAGTTGCCCCACAGCATGTGGGATATTTGTTCCCCGACCAGGGATCTAACCCATGTCCCTTGCATTGGAAAGCAGATTCTTTACCACTGGACCACCAGGAAAGTCCCTAATTTCATGTTTTCTTGATTAGCAGAAACAAGTTCCTACAGATTCACTAGGCGTGAGGGAAGAGTTCATAGAATCCAGTTAATTCAAACTAGTCTGAGTGGTTATCACTAATATTCTTAAATTTGTTCCTGCTGTCACTCTGAAACTTAGGATATATACACAGAAAACACTTGCTCATGACTCCACAAAAGGAAGGCTTTGACACAGTGATTTAAATGAATGCATCTGTTTTTATTTCTTCAGGTTTAGAAAACAAAAAATGAAACCATGAACTTATCGAGTACATACATATCATTCAATACGTATCCAATATTTCATCAGACTCTTTTGAGCCACTTTGACAAGTGTGACGCTTTCATGGTTTGAGTTCCATTGCCACATAAGGCTAATATCATCTCATCTTACTTTCTTCACTTTGAGAGAGGCCGAAATACAAGTGGCAGAGATACAGTCACCTTGAGAGTGAGGACTTGCATGATTTAATGATAATCATGAAAGAGATGGACAATCATCAGGACCTCTCTACCGCCACTCAACCAGCTGCATCCCTGCTTCTTGTGGTTCTCAGTTCCATCACACCAAGGTCCCTTTTTTTAAATAACAACTAAGTTGTGATGTTCTGTTTGCTATCCTGAAATGAAACCACATCCTATCGTGTGGTAAAGAATTATCTTGCCTAAACTAGGTCTGGTCTTGGCCTTCAGCTCCTGGGGGGTAATCTATAAGCCCTTGGAAAGTCCTGCCAGATAAAAGTGTCTTTATTTACCTGGGGGCTTGGAGCCATAACAGATATTAACAAAATGATTTATGGTGGCAGAGCCATGCAGGCAGTCAACCATGACTATATGACCAAGTCTTTAAAAACCTCTGAACCCCAAAGCTCAGGTGAACTTTCCAGGAAGGCAATACTACATGTGTCTAGTCAGACACCATTGAAGAGTGGAGTTAGGTCTCTCTAAGATTGCACTGGGAGAAGACAACTTGGAGTTGCACAGGTAGAACTCTCCTGGACCCTGCCCACATGTCTCTTTCATTAGCTAATATCAATCTGTATGTTACATAATAAACTGTAACAATGAGTATAATAGCTTTCAGTGAGTTCTGTGTGTCCTGCTAGTGAATTATTGAGCCTGAGGGTGGTCTTGGGACTCTCTAGCTCTGCATTCACATAAATGCTAATATAATGCCATAATGGTATTTCACTGAACTGTATAAATTTGCTAAAATCTAACAGTGTTTAACCAATAAAATATCAAATTCATGTGATCTATCTGAGATTAGATGTAAGAGAGATATAAATGAAAATGAAGTTATAATTATACTGCATACATTCAATAAGCAAATGTTCAGATACAGCTATCCTGGAGGACATAATAAAGTAGACGAATGCTTCCACTTATTTATAATGAATAAATTTGGATTTAAGAGAAGAAAGACACTCAAAGGCCATTCTAACAAGAGGCATGGGATGATGAAAATGCAAAGGGAAAGACAGATTAAAATAAAGCCTAATGTTAGAAGAAATTGTTGCAGGGTGGATTTATATAATAAAAGAAAGATAAATACTTTTAATTAAAGCAGGGGAATAATCCAAGGCAAATTACAGACTGATGAAATGGGGAAAAATATGACGAGGCATGAAATTCATACACATGAGCTTAGCCTTATTTACAGATGTAGACTCAAAATAAGACACTGTGTTATCATAGCTTATCCCAGGCAATCTCTCTCCAACTTTGCCCATGTTGGACCACATGTTAGGGACCATATCCCTTAAGTGTCATAAAGTAAAAGAAGAAATAATTGGCCAACAGGACATAAAGAAATAATGTGATGGACCCAGGAGGCAATCCCTAAATTGTCCCAGGGCTCACTTTTCACAGTATGGGTTTCCTGTCATCATGCTACAGAATAGTGTGTGTATGTTTATTATGTGTTTTATATAAATGATGAAAAATACCTTTAAAACAAGATGCATTGATGAAATCTGCTGAGATCCCTGTGCTTTCAGTAACTTGACATTTGGTTCTCCAACTATTAAAAAGAGTCTCAAATCTCCTTCCCTTAGACATTGCAATTGGTTCCACTGCTTTTTTTAGTAACCACCCTACTGCACTGAAACCATGTTTAGCTAAATACAGAGTTGGAAATTGGGCTAACTAAGTAATTTAGTTTCTTTCCAAATGAGTGGGTGGGAAAATCTTAAATACAAAATCTTTTCTAACTATATCAATTAAAAGATATTTTGGTCTCAAAGGCATTATTTTTAACTTATTTAACTTCTTGCAAATGTTTAACATATTCTTTGGCCATGTTAAGTGGATTAATAACTTAGTCTGGTATATTAAGTTGATAAAGATCTTTAAATCTGTTCTTCATACATTTAAAATAGTATCTAATTATGAGCAAATGTTTCCAAATTAGAACCGTTAAGTGTATCTGTATGACATTCTCAGTGAGTGAGATAAATACCATGATAATCCCCTTCACTTTAATAAAATTGATCTCATATCCTTACAGTTTAGGAAGAAACCATTTAACGTTTTTAAATAAATCTAAGACATACGTTGCATATTTCCTCAATATTACAGCTTCAGTGTATACATTTTCAATAATTAAACTTAAAAGTTATTCAATAACGTCAAAAAGTGAACAGCATCTTGAAAACAACAACAACCACCACCTCCTTTGGAGAGCTACTTCCTTTGCTGTACATAGGAGACATCCAAACATGTCTTCAGTGTTGCTACACAGTTCATGAAATAATCTAACATTCACGGGAGCACTTTTCATGTCATTAGGAGCAATGATGACATTAGCTGTGCAGTGACCTTTCAATGCAATCCTTGGCACTGAAGCATTGTTGAGCAGAAGGCAAATAAGTGCTAAGACTTGGTGCAGCTTTTAGAAGTCCTCCCGTGGTCCCTACCTGATTCACCGTGGCTGCTGTTCCATCTGCAGTGGAAGCAATGGCACTGAGAAATGGACTAATTGTGTACATTTTAAGAGTTTCAGGTATTGAAAATTTCTTTATATCCATTGTCAGCAATTTTGAAAATAACATTTCTTCCAAAACTTGTGCTTCCTTACAAACTTAACTTATGCAACAGCAAAGCTTCATTATCACTCAATTCACTTAAAATGAACACTTATAATGAACATTTACTTCACTAAAGCACAGTGTATTGTTGTATTTTTCCCCAGTGTATAGTTGTATCTTTCCCCACCTCACCATTCTTCTCAGACATGATAATTGCTTGGTGGAAAATTACTTTTTATGGATTTCTTTCCACCTTTGTATATTGATATTATACTGATAATAAAATATTAAGAAAATAATAGTAAAATAATTTTTGTCTAATATTGTGTAGTTTGCCATATTTTAAATTAATTTGTTGCTTTACCTAAGGAGCCATAAAATCTTTTTTCTTTCTGATCAAAATATGCAATATTTCAGTTTCATTATTACATTTTTCAAATTATTTTTTTACATCTTGAAAATGTGATTATCTCTGACAACTCTATTAGTGTATTTTTTGGGAAACTGTTTTATCTAATTTTGGTTTTACTCTGTTTTGGTAGAGTGAATATTGGGATAAAATCAATATTAAATATCTTACTGAACATTATTTGGCACTTCAACATTTTTCAAATAAGGGCTAAAGTTGCCTCTCTCTCTCTCTCCCTCTCTCTCTCTCTCTCTATATATATATATAGTATATATATATATTATATATATATAATATATATATATATAAATCACTGTAAATTTGATAGCTACAAAGGCAGACTGATAAAGTGCATTTTACTGATGACTTAACCAGGATAAAATTCTTGATGGCAGCATGTTTCCAAAATAATGAACAATTCTTAGTAAAGTACCAAATAAAAAAATGTGTAATCTTCCCTTGATTTATATGGTAGATCCATTTCTAGAAAGTTCAATGCTATCACAATTGTGCCAAAACATTACATTTATTATACATAAAATGGTGTTAGGGTCTAGACTCAGATTTTCCAGCTTCATCATTTTCACTGGGACATTCAAGAGTAATTTGGGACACAGCATAGGTTTCTGAGGTACAGAAATGTATATTCTAGATTTTGAAGATTTCTAGATGTTGTGGCCTATCTAGAATCTCAATCCTCATTCTCTAAATGACCAGTAAATTTCCAAATTTTACATAAGAGGTGATATAGCCTCAGATGGGAACCCTTAATATCACGCAATCCTCTTAGCAACACCAGAGGTAATTAGTGCCCAAAATTATAGAAAAGGAAACTGAGGTTCAGAATGGAAATTATGGCCTGTTACAGTTTCACAGCTAACATATGAGAGAGCTTGGATTAAAGTTCGGGCTTGTCCACTTCAGAGCCAAGTCTTTTCCACTAGGTCACACTGGAGTCAATCGCCTTGGGTTGAATGAATAGACAAACAGGTGAATAAGAAAATAATTAATGAATAAATGACTCAAAATTTGACCTTACAGATCTCTTGCCACCCAAACTCCCCTTACAGGGAAGGACTGAGGTCCACACCAGCTACCTTTCTACTCTGTGATTTAGGGAAGATATATCCCTACTCCAAGGTGATTTCACATTTTTTGAATCTAGCATGTTCTCTTGGATGAACTCAACACTACTAGAGGCAAAATCACTGCTATTTTAATTACATGAGTCTTGATTGCTTCCTTGTATTTTGTGAAACAATGATGAGTCACATGGATATTGCAGAATCATGATTTTTCTGGCCATGATATTTGGAAAATTAAGCAGTTTGAGCTATACTTTGCAAATGTGTTCTGTTAATATTCAGAAACTGCATCATTTACCATAAAGTCAGTTTCTACTCAACTCTTCAATATCAAAATGATAAAGTTAAAATATAAATTAAATGAGTTTGATGGACAGATTGGGCAACTCATCACAAAACACTGAATTAATTTTATAAAGTGATAAAACTGACAATGAGATTTCACATGAAATATGATGGGATGACATATCACAGCATTTGAAAATTTTCAGAGGAAGATTTTAAAAGTGGTTTCTAATTGACAATGTGTGAAAATTTAATCAAATATTTTACTAAATACTATTACTTCCCTCTTTAAAAGAAGGCATCAAGCACTCTAATATTTTGCATGTCAGTCTTATTTAATCCTTATGATGCATACATTATTGTTCCAATTTTACAAAGGATGAAAGTGAGGCTGAGAAAGATGAAATAAATTGCAGGATCCAGGTTCACAAAGCTAGGCATGATCATCAAATCCAGGCATATCTTACTGCAAAGGCTAAATCTCAAAGTGACACTGTATCATTTATTTATGGACTATGCATAGTGTGCCACCCATTGTGTGTGCTAAGGGCTAGCTAGGGAGGCTATTAAGAGTATGATGTATTTATGTAACCCAAATGTCTCTGCATTAATCAAACTGTCACTATAAAACAAAGCTATACCTTTCTTGGTATGGGCTTGCTCCTCCTTCTAACCTAATGATTTCTTGCAGTGGGGCTCTGACTGCAACCTAGGGAATCTAGAGTCAGAGATGGTCTAGAGAGTGTTGACTCGTGAGCCATGGGGAAGTTGTTACCTCTGGGAAGTCGTCAGGACAAAAGGAATCTGAATGTTTCCTCTGGACCAGATGTTCTGTACAGGCAGAAGAGAGCCAGCTGGGCCCTTTTAGGGTCTGCCCATGAGGGCCAGCTAGGAGGGAAGGCAGGTGCCAGCAGAGAGAGACTACAGATGGCTGGGGACTGGGGAGCGGGGAGGAGGTACATGGTGAGCCACGGGAGTTGGCAGCTCTCAAAGAAAGGAGCTGCAGGTGACAGGTCAGTTGAGACTGAGCACCAGCGCACTGTCAAAGAAAAACTGACCCCAATCCAGGCCACATGAACTGAAGAATCTCCAAGCCAAATACTGCCCAAATTCCTGGCCCACAAAATCATGAACTATAATAAAACTGTGGTTATTTTAAGCCCTTATCTCCTGGGATGCTTTGTTATGCAGCAAACAGGCTCCTTAGGAAAAATCAAAGACACTCGTTAGAGATGAAGTTAGTTTAAAACATCCTCAAACACAGAGAGTTCAAACCCAGATAAAGACAGGACCAATCAAGCAACAATTTCCCTGTACCCTTTAGTCTTCCCCATCTTTAATGAGAGGGAGGATTAGCACAGAGAGAAGGAACCCAGCCTCTTTCCCAGAATGTGGACTGTCTAGTCAGCAGTAGGTACTGATGTTTTAGTTACATGCTACTGAGAACTTTAATTATTGATCAGAGGATTTCGTGGTACCCAAGAAAGAGCAAATTTATGGGCCTGCTCAAGCTTTCAAAGACAAAAACTAGTTCCAGAAAATAAATGTTAAAAGACAAGATATTTTATAATTGCATACCATATGTTATACTATTTTCATATACCAAAGGATCAGAGAAAATTCTTTCAATTCCTTTAGTTATATCTTCTAATATTCAAATATGTTTCATCTAAATACGGCAACTGCTTGAGAGACTCCAGGGGGAATGGCCCAGCTGAATTCAATGAGAGAAAAGCTGAATGAATGGCAGAGATATCAGAAATTATATCAATCAATCATTGAACTGACTATATGTGGCAAAAACCTATCTCTGAACTTGTATTACATGGAGAAATAAACCCAAATGTGTTTCAGTCTATGTGAACACATTTTATGGAATTTGTAACCAAATGCATTCATAAATGACAAATTTATTTATTCATCCCTTTATTCATTTATCAAGTAGCTATCAAGTACCCCCTTTAAGGTGGTCATTC
This sequence comes from Monodon monoceros, assembly GCF_005190385.1. Lineage (NCBI taxonomy): Eukaryota > Metazoa > Chordata > Mammalia > Artiodactyla > Monodontidae > Monodon > Monodon monoceros. The sequence continues at coordinate 20,534,029 of NW_021703782.1, read as the reverse complement.
CAATACCAGGAGGAAACAGTAAGCAAGACAAAGTGCCTGCTGAAACATTATAGTGGAGAAACAAAGAGAAACAAGAAAACATATGAAGAAGCATGATCATTTCAGACAATAACATTACTGTGGAGAAAATAAAGCAAGCAAAAGGAGGGAAAAGAAAGAAGAAAGAAAGAAAGAAAGAAAGAAAGAAAGAAAGAAAGAAAGAAAGAAGGAAAGAAAGAAGGAAGGAAGGAAGGAAGGAAGGAAGGAGAGAGAGAGAAAGAAAGAAAGAAAGAAAGAAAGAAGAAAGAAAGAAAGAAAAAGGAAGAAAGAAAGAAAGAAAAAGAAAGAAAGAAAGAAAGAGAAAGGAAGAAAGGGAGGAAGGAAGGAAGGGAGGAAGCAACTGGGATTATTTTAATTGCAATGGTCAGGAAATGACTTCTTTAGGGGATCAACTTGACCACACATCTGAAGGATCAAGGTGTGGGACATAAGAAGATCCTAGTCAGAGAAGACGAAAGGAGGGGAAACATTGATGCAGAGTCCTGAGACAGAAAGCAGCATAGAGGAGCAGGAGGAAGGAAGGGGCTGCTGTCTCTGAGAGCAGCAAGGAACATTCAAGAGCAGAAGATGCTGGAGTCTCTCCATCTATTTGTGTCATCTTTAATTTCTTTCATCAGTGTCTTATAATTTTCTGCATACAGGTCTTTTGTCTCCTTAGGTAGGTTTATTCCTAGGTATTTTATTCTTTTTGTTGCAATGGTAAATGGGAGTGTTTCCTTAATTTCTCTTTCAGATTTTTCATCATTAGTGTATAGGAATGCAAGAGATTTCTCTGCATTAATTTTGTATCCTGCTACTTTACCAAATTCATTGATTAGTTCTAGTAGTTTTCTGGTAGCATCTTTAGGATTCTCTATGTATAGTATCATGTCATCTGCAAACATTGACAACTTTACTTCTTCTTTTCTGATTTGGATTCCTTTTATTTCTTTTTCTTCTCTGATGGCTGTGATTAAAACTTCCAAAACTATGTTGAATAGTAGTGATGAGAGTGGGCAACATTGTCTTGTTCCTGATTTTAGTGGAAATGATTTCAGTTTTTCACCATTGAGGATGATGTTGGCTCTGGGTTTGTCATATATGACCTTTATTATGTTGAGGTAAGTTCCCTCTATGACTACTTTCTGGAGGGTTTTTTTAATCATAAATTGGTGTTGAATTTTGTCGAAAGATTTTTCTGCATCTATTGAAATGATAAAGTGCTTTTTCTCCTTCAATTTGTTAATATGGTGCATCACATTGGTTGATTTGCATATACTGAAGAATCCTCACATTCCTGGGATAAACCCCACTTGATCATAGAGTATGATCCTTTTAATGTGCTGTTGGATTCTGTTTGTTAGTATTTTGTTGAGGATTTTTGCATCTATGTTCATCAGTGATATTGGCCTGTAGTTTTCTTTCTTTGTGATATCTTTGTCTGGTTTTGGTATCAGGGTGATGGTGGCCTCGTACAATGAGTTTGGGAGTGTTCCTCCTTCTGCTATATTTTGGACGAATTTGAGAAGGATAGGTGTTAGCTCTTCTCTAAATGTTTGATAGAATTTGCCTGTGAAGCCATCTGGTCCTGAGTTTTGTTTGTTGGAAGATTTTTAATCACAGTTTCAATTTCAGTGCTTGTGATTGGTCTGTTCATATTTTCTATTTCTTCCGGATTCAGTCTCGGAAGGTTGTGCATTTCTAAGAATTTGTATATTTCTTCCAGGTTGTCCATTTTATTGGCATATGGATATACCATGTTCTTGGATTGGAAGAATCAACATTGTGAAAATGACTGTACTACCCAAAGCAATCTACAGATTCAGTGTAATCCCTATCAAACTACCAATGGCATTTTTCAAAGAACTAGAACAAAAAGTTTCACAATTTGTATGGAAACACAAAAGACCCCGAATAACAAAAGCAATCTTGAGAAAGAAAAATGGAGCTGGAGGAATCAGGCTCCCTGACTTCAAACTAGAGTACAAAGATACAGTAATCAAGACAGTATGGTACTGGCACAAAAACACAAATATAGATTGATGGAACAGGATAGAAAGCCCAGAGATAAACCCAGGCACATATGGTCACCTTATCTTTGATAAAGAAGGCAAGAATATACAGTGGAGAAAAGACAGCCTCTTCAATAAATGGTGATGGGAAAACTGGACAGCTAACATGTAAAAGAATGAAATTAGAGCACTCCTTAACACCATACACAAAAATAAACTCAAAATGGATTAAAGACCGAAATGTAAGGCCAGACACTATCAAACTCTTAGAGAAAAACATAGGCAGAACACTCTATGACATAAATCACAGCAAGATCCTTTTTGACCCACCTCCTAGAGAAATGGAAATAAAAACAAAAATAAACAAATGGGACCTAATGAAACTTAAAAGCTTTTGCACAGCAAGGGAAACCATAAACAAGATGAAAGGACAACCCTCAGAATGCGAGAAAATGTTTGCAAATGAAGCAACTGACAACGGATTAATCTCCCAAATTTACAAGCAGCTCATGCAGCTCAATATCGAAATAACAAACAAACAAATCCAAAAATGGACAGAAGACCTAAATAGACATTTCTGCAAAGAAGATTGCCAACAAACACATGAAAGAATGCTGAACGTCATTAATCATTAGAGAAATGCAAATCAAAACTACAAAGAGATATCATCTCACACCAGCCAGAATGGTCATCATCAAAAAATCTAGAAACAATAAATGTTGGAGAGGGTGTGGAGAAAAGAGAACCCTCTTAGACTGCTGGTGGGAATGTAAATTGATACAGCCACTATGGAGAACAGTATGGAGGTTCCTTAAAAAACTAAAAATAGAACTACTATATGACCCAGCAATCCCACTACTGGGCATATACCCTGAGAAAACCATAATTCAAAAAGAGTCATGTACCACAATGTTCATTGCAGCTCTATTTACAATAGCCAGTGTATGGAATCAACCTAAGTGTCCACTGACAGATGAATGGATAAAGAAGATATGGCACATGTATAAAATGGAATATTACTCAGCCATAAAAAGAAACGAAATTGAGTTATTTGTAGTGAGATGGATAGACCTAGAGTCTGTCATACAGAGTGAAGTAAGTCAGAAAGAGGAAAACAAATACCGTATGCTAGAACATATATGGAATCTAAAAAAAAAACAAAGACAAAATGGTCATGAAGAACCTAGGGGCAAGACGGGAATAAAGATGCAGACCTACTAGAGAATGGATTTGAGGACACGGGGAGGGGGAAGGGTAAGCTGGGACAAAGTGAGAGAGTGGCATGGACATATATACACTACCAAATATAAAATAGATAGCTAGTGGGAAGCAGCCGCAAAACACAGGTAGATCAGCTCAGTGCTTTGTGACCACCTAGAGAGGTGGGATAGGAAGGGTGGGAGGGAGGGAAACGCAAGAGGGAAGAGATATGGGGACATATGTATATGTATAACTGATTCACTTTGTTATAAAGCAGAAACTAACACTATTTTAAAGCAATTATACTACAATAAAAACGTTAAAAAAAAAAAGAAGGAATGTATGGGGAGGATATGGCCATCATAAAGGAAGTTTAGGAGAAGGAAGAAGACAGGGATTCTAAGTTAAATGGGCAGCAGGGTTGAGAACAAAACTTTCTTTAAACTAAAGGGAAGCTTTCTACAAGTTAAAGCGAAGTTCTGCATATTTTTAGGTGCAGAGGAAAAGTAGCCAAATGCCAGGAGAGGTAGAAAAATGTGATATGAAACCTATCCATTTCTGTTTGGATGAAATCCTGAGAGATACACTCAAGGGGATAAAACCCACTGAAGGTATGAGATTTTCATGTTGAGGGTACAAGAGAGAAATCACCTTGTCACCATCATGTTTTTGTTGTTGTTTATTTGCTTTCAAATAAAGTTCAGTGGTTACAAAAAAAAAAGAAGAAGAAGAAGAAGATGCTGAAATCCCAGTAAGGCAGGATTTTGGAGCTTCTCTCATGCATGATGGAAAGGTCTTATTTTTCTCTACCATCTGCCCACAAGCTCTGGGAAATCTTTATTTCCAGAATTGGGCACAGCACCTTGTACATATGAGAAGCTCCATAAATAGTTTTCGAACTAAAGATGTAATGTCTGCTTGCAGAGAGAGAAACAGAGATAACGGTCAATAGTCATTGATTCATTCATGCTCAGTAGAAAAAGTATTGTTTCATTCAGCTTGTTGGAAAAGCAGAGAGAAATTGCCTCATTTGCTTGTAAGAAATTATATGGATGGATGCCTTGGTAGCCTCTAAGTACATCATCCGATAGCCTCTCCTGGAGGTCACAGAACAAAAGACTCACAGACCAAGTTATATGGTTATTCAATCAATGTGAAATGTAGTGAAACATGAGAGGAGAGAAACGGGGCAAGTTAACACTGAGGATTGGGTACAAGTAGGGTGTGTGTGGGAGTACCCTTTATGCATCCTGGATTATATAATAACCACATGTTCCCTCTCTTCCTCTCTGTCTGTCTCCAGCACCAGCCTTCCTGGTCCCACAGTGTGTTTACAAGGACCAGAGTTAAGGTTTGAGCCAGGGAGCCCAACAGATGAAAGACACCTGGAGCCAACACACCCTTGTTCCATTGGTGAGATGCAGGGACAAGAATGCCTGACCATGGCTGCAGCTGCATTTCATCCAGGGAGCAGCTCTGGATTTAATTTGCCTTCCTTGACAAGGACACTAGGAGACAGAATATGTGTCACCAATGTGTGGCTGTTTAAAACCTTATAAATATTCAGTGCGACATGGACTTCATATATTTAGTGCATAATGAATATACACTGTTTCCGTGGTCCTGCCACCCCTTTACATCTACATTCACACTCGTATGCTATGCTCTTGCTGCATCTGATAAGCCTCATAGATTCTAACTCACCCATCTAGACTTGGACATGTAAAGTCCATCCCTCTCGCTGGTCACTTGTCTTCGACTGTAGAAGTGGATATTTGCAAACAATATGACAACTGTTCTTTTCAGAGTTTGTTTGAAAATTGAACATGTTCAGGCATTACATCCTTTGTGAATAGGCCTTATATGTAAATATATTTTATTAAAGAAAGAAAACTCATCTACAAATATTTTCAAGAAATAACCTTGTAACTTGCTTGGAAGCAGAGGCCCAGACTCATTATTTACATTATGAAACATCATTATCAAATGTTGACGCCTAAAGGAAGGTGTCTGGAACCATCCAGGAAAGAGCTCATGAGAAAAAGATAGAAACCATCACAAGGTCCCTGTGTCTGGAGTCATACAGTCCTGGATTTCAATCTTGGCTCTTCTACTGAAACAGTCCTCCTAAAACTGAGTTTCCCTGCCAAGTTTATAATTAACCTCTCTATCCAAAACTTTATTCTCTTCCTTGTTCTGCCCCCTGTTGCCCTCAGGATTGAGGAATATCAAAGAAAAATGGGGATTGAAAGCAAGCAGGACCCAGTCAGGGCCTTCCCAGGTACAAAAGTCCCTCTCTGTCCCCTGTTTCTTATTTATAGAAAGCTTTAGTCTCCTAGGCCTTCCCTGAGTTCCAAACAGCCGACACAAGAAATTAACAATTAGAGAACGGAGGGAATGCAGAAACAAAGGAAAAACATTCAAGCAAGAAAAGTAATTATAACTTAAACAGTAGTTCAGTAATAAAACAGAGTCCTAGTTCCTCCTCAAGGGATATACATAATAATCTGACCCATATCTTTGAGTTGAAACTAAACCCATATTGTCTGTAGAAACTAAGACCCCCACACAAGTGGAGGATGGTGATTACATGCTGACCACAAACACATAGACTCCAGACTGGCTGGATCAAGAAGGTTGATGATTAAGATTCCAAAATGTCACCCTGTTACCTCACTACCAACCAATCAGAAGAAATTCCATGAGTTGATCATGCACCCTGCAACATTCACCCCTAATGTTTCCTTTAAAAAACCTTCCTGAAAGCCATCAGGGAGTTTGGGTCTTTTGAGCACAAGTTGCCTGTTCTCTTTGCTTGGTGCCCTGCAATAATCCTGTAATTTCCTTCACCACAACCTGGTGTCAGTAGATTTGCTTTGTTCCTTGTCAGGCAAGTGGACCCAAGTTTGGTTCAGTAACAATACCTATCAGCTATATTCTTCATCAACTAAGAATGTTAACTGAAGGATCAAATGAGTGTTAGACCCAGCTTAGTATCAGAGACACACCACTGAACAAGATCCAGTCACTGGCTCAGAGTGAGCAAGATAATTAACTTGCCTCTGTGGCCCATTGTGCAATGAGAATCATAGCACCACCATCTGCTTGGGCTCAGCACTGAATAAGATAATTGGTGTGAAGAACCGAGGCCCACTGTAGACGCCCTAATAAGCCATGGCTCTTGGGTTGTATTTTGCTTGAAGGAGAAAAAAACAATACAGTAATTCAATAATTTCCAGATTTAACAACTTTCTCTGAAGAATATCCTCTCTTCTCTTCTCCTTCCAGCCCTATTTTTCACTTTGGTCATTTAAAATTTATTTTTACATCTGTTAATATGGTCTTTGGTGAATATCTGTATGGAAATCTCTGCGGACAGGGAATTACCTTGACAATATGAGCAGCCACAGAAGAGCAGCTCAAGTCAGAAGCTTCTCCATGTATCAATTCCAAAACTTTGAATTTTCCCTGATAGTATCTTTAAGGGGAAAAACAATAGCCTTTCATGAGAGCAGCTGGAAAACTGGCTATTGATTGTAAATCAATTTATAGACGCAAAGCCTAAGGGGATAACTTATGGAAAAGAAGGGGTAAATTTGTGCTTAAGTGTATATGAGTAACATTACATGTATAACATTATGGATTATATTAGATATGTGTGCACTGTATATGAGACCATAATCTAGCTGGTCACACAAGATTTCATTAGATGCATAGTCAAAACTACCAACCAAAGGACTGTGGAAGCCAATGAACATTCTCTAACCTAGGGCATGAAGAGTACTCCTTCCAACTTTGACCTGCACCAATGATTATAAATGACCTTGCTATGAATGTTTTTTAGGTGCACCATGTGCATTACAATTCACCAGAGCCCCTTCCCCCCCATCACCTTTGCCTTACACCTGGCCACTTTACAACTGTTGATTCACTACTGACCTTTCCAGACATTTTGGCTGGTGAATTTTTTGTCTTCTACAGCATGGTTTCCAGAACCATGTTCACTCTTCCAAAGAGTCCTTCAATTTTATTAATTTCCTCATAAAATATATCATGTAAGCATTTTGATTTCTTTTTTTGACAATCTAAGAACAACAAGGTTCAAATAAGAGAATCGAACAATGTGTGAGTAATAAATCTATTTAACATTCTTTCCAAAATCACATGGGCTCCTAACAGACCTGTGATTGGTGGCATCCTCCAATTGTGTCTTCTGCTGAGAGAGGCCATCCTCATGACACTATGAAAGCCAAACTTGGGGACTTTTAGTATAAAATGACAGCATGAAGTGAGAAATCAAAACCTACATCTCAGGAAACCTAAAATATTGAATGCTGGACGAGAAAAAAATGAAACCTAACTCCAACAACCACAGTGTAACAAAGGAAATGGCTGCTGTCCCAACACTGAGAGAGGTAGAAACTTCCAGGAATCCCTCAGGTTGGCATAATATCTTACCACAGTTTCCACCCTGCATCTGAAGGAAACATTAGAGAGGAAAGGTTAGATGCATAATTATGTCTGGGGGATGGGGGGAGGAGTCATGAATAATCCAAGTTGAGAAAGGCTGAGTAAGTGTGGGTTGGGCAGGGCTGAGAAATCACTAGAAAAAGTACCCCCAGGGAAAAGTTCCCCCAATCATTGCCATTTTCTCCCACAGCAGAGGGTTACGAACAGAAAGGTCACAAAAGCAGAGGTAACTAACTCCAAAAATCAAGTAGCAATTAGTCAAAGAGAAAACATAGGAAAACCACCTAAGTCAGTGGGAAATGGGAGAAGAGAACTAGAAGAGGACCAAGTAAAATCCCTCCACTCCTTGTGGGCTTCCTTCAGGGGTCCCAAACCTGCTTCCATATGTCTTCTCAGCCTTCTGCTCCAAGTGGATCTGAGAGCATGCTGCAGAAGTAGGGGTACTGAGTAGAATCACAACGCAGCAGCCTCTCTGTCCCTAAAGACCGCCAGCACCAAGGAGAAAGAGCTGTCAGAAGCCTGAGAACTCCAGACCACAAGAAAGGCACTGAAGGGAATTCCCCCTGACAGGCTGAAGGAAGCTGGATGCACAACACTCCAGGAAGCTGGAGGAAAGTAAGCATAGCCCAGGCCACGCACACTGTCCCCTCCTGATACAGAAAACCTAGAGAGCTCAGTATCCCTTCATGAAGCCCTAGAGCTCCATGAGAAACAGAACAAGGTCTTAGAGGGGAGAGGGAAGGTATCAAAGAAAATCTGCCTGCACTGCATCAGGACAGAAGGATGATCAAGACAGACTACACACTTCAAGCACAAGCAATATGGAAAAAATAATTTGGTATTTACACAAATATAGTACAACATAAATAAGTAAATGGTGCATCCACTATGGAGAACAGTATGGAGGTTCCTTAAGAAAACCAAAAATAGAGTTACCATATGATCCTAAAACCCCACTACTGGACCTAAATCCAGAAAAGACAAAAACTCTAATTCAAAATGTTACATGCACCACAGTGTTCATAGCAGCACTACTTACAATAGCCAGGACATGGAAGCAAACTAAGTGGCCATCAACTGATGAATGAGTAAAGAAGACATGGTACATATACACAATGGAATATTACTTAGCCATAAAAAGGAGGAAATAATGCCATTTGCAGCAACATGGATGGACCTAGAGATTATCATAATAAGTGAAGTAAGCCAGGCAGAGAAAGACTAATATCATATGATATCACTTATATGTGGAATCCAAAAAAAAAATGATACAAATGAGCTTATATACAAAACAGAAACAGACACACAGACATAGAAAACAAACTTACCAAAGGGGAGAGGGGTGGGGAGGGGTAAATTAGGAGTTTGGGATTAACATATATACACTACTATATATAAAATAGGTAACCAACAAGGACCTACTGTATAGCACAGGGAACTATACTCAATATTTTGTAATAATCTATAAAGGAAATAATCTGAAAAAGAATATATATATATATATATATATATATATATATATCACTTTGCTGTACACCTGAAACTAACACAACATTGTAAATCAACTATAGTTCAATTAAAATTAAATAAATTAAATAAAATATATTAGCCAAAATTAAATAAATGATTTTCAAAAAGAAAAAATGGAAGAAAGACAGAAGAAATATAGCATGAAATTGCACAAGTAAAGATCTTTCTAGAGGAAAAGGAGAAGCTTAGATCAAAATTTTGTTTCAAAGCATCCCAAATGCAAACTTGATAAATGGAATAGTAAGGAGTAGAGCAAATTTACTGTAGAGCTAAGTTATTAATGAACAGGAAATGTTCGAGACCTTCTCTGTGAATGCAGATGGAAAAAGGCAGGCAGATGAATTCAGTTGAAGGGGAAATAACACTGATGGAGAGCAGGCACATCTAATATAAGATCATGGTTGTCCACGCACAGGGACCCCTTCAGAGAAAAGAGGTAGTGCATTCAGAGATATAATAGAAAAGGATTTTCCTGAACCTGAGAAAGAACAGTCTGCAAACCTAAAGGGCAAACCATGACCCCCAAAACTGGCACAAAATTATCTACAAAGATGCAGAGACTAGTTAAAGTTTTAAATATAGTTACAAAAAGATAACCATTCTTCAGCCATCCTCGTAGGATAAAACAGAAAACTGACAAGGGCAAGGACAAGACAACAGTCTGCCTTGGATCTCCCCCAGAAAACAACAAAAGCATTTTGCATATTATAGTTGCTGCAGGGAAGAAACTAGAATCCAGGACATCACATGCAGGAAGCTGTGACTTAAGTATCTGTCATGAGGTAGAACAGCTCACATAGGAAATAATTCAAGAATATATTACCACGGCTTGTTTTTTTGTTTTTTTCTTTAAAAACAGCTTGAATGTGGATATCTAAGTAATGAAAGAAGAACCAGTAAAAGGAGTGATAGCAAAGAGGAAAACATTTAAATAGAATGAGACAAATTTCTGAAGGCAATTTTCTTCCAGAAGGTATATTTTATGAACCTCAAAAAAGCAAAACTCACTCTAAAATCAACAAGAATCAGAGCAGGAAGAAGACAATGTCAGGACTGCCATTTCTTCATCTGTCACAGCACCAAGTAGGTAAGCCAAGAAAAGGAACCTCTGAATTTTACTTGGAGCTGTGAAGGAAACCACCAGAAAGACTAAAAATAAGAAGAAAACCAAGAAAAGTCTGGAGGTGGAAGGAAGAGAGAGGAAGTGGGAGAGTGGTAATTTTCTCTTAGTCATAACAGAGGCAACAGATGCTCTGTAAGAGTTCTAAATTCAGAAATAGAGGGCTAAGTGTGATATCAAGAATTATAAAAAGAACCACTACAAAACCCCAAAACAGAATCTATGACTTCTACATCACTAACAGATGGACCCACACGTACACATATTCATACATAAAACAATCCTAAAATTGCAAAGATAGGCTAAATAGCAAAAGATAGAAAAAAAAGAAGCTTAAAATCAGATGAGATATTAAGACCAAATATATGTTACATCAATACTGTAAAATACGGAAATCTCATCTATAAAAATATAAATAAATTATAAAGTCAGAAAGGAGAGACTAACTGTACATGAACCCAATTAAGAAAAAAGAAAGTTAATAAAAGTGTACAAGATTAAGAATGATATGGGAGCCTTACCTTGAATGAAGGAGGGGGGAGGCAAGGTAATCAATGGAATCATAAGTGAAATCTTCAGGCAATGTGATGCAACAAATTTAAATTCTTTGAGGAAAGAAGTGGTTTTCTAGAAAAATATAAAACACTCAAATCGACCCAAAAGTAAGACCAGTTTTTATAGAGGAGAGAGGAAAGAGAACCACCTTTTATGCAAGGATGAGTCCTGTGGATCCATGCCTGGGTTTGGCTCACCTTTTTGGATACTTCCACAGACAAGACATGGGCAAGGAAACAAGGCTTCTGATTTATTTTATAAGGTCAGCATAAATCCAATTCTGAAATATAGTGGTAGTACAGAAAATAATTATGAACGTAGATGTAAAAATTGTAACCAAAATATTGACATTGAGAGTGGAAGAAAACATGACAATGACATATATTAAATGCCAAGATTAAGTAGCATCCTAAATAATGAAACCACAAAACAATTGACTGTAAGCCCACTGACTCATTAGTTTTCAACACTGTATGAGCAGTTCTAATAAAGATAACAAAACTTTTATAGCTTTTATAAACATTGGAATATTAGAGGTAAAACTGTTTCTCTTTGCTAATGATTATGAGAACACCCTAGACAAGCCATGATACTCGAGGTGAAAATTTTGAATTTAGTGAACTGGGTGGACATGAATGAAAATAATAAGTTGTGTTTTTTTTCTAAATAAGCAACTAGAAAAAGAAGTGTGTGTGTGTGTGTATTATATTCACAACAAAATCTTTAAAACGTTTAAGAATACATTTAACAAGAATGCCACAAGAAGTATATATTTTAAAAAATCTATATAATGTTACAGAAGACTCAAAATAAGAAATGAACAAGAGGAAAGGGTAAAAATGCTTGTTTTCAAAAACATACCAATTTTACAAAAATTAATACAAAAAGAAGCTAAATTCTAAAGTAGAGCTTCTACTTTCCAATAATGGTAGGCAAGGTCATTTAGAGCAATCATTCCACAGAAACCAATTTTTTAAAGTGGGTAAGATTTTTTTTTTTAATTTTCTTAAAAATGTTTAAATTCCCTAAGACCTTAAGGGGGAAAACTGAAAGGACATGGAATTCAGAGATGTCAGCACACAAATGTAGGAGACATGCAGGGGCCGAGGTAGATGTGAACATCGAGGTGTGTGTGCAGGCGGACATGAGTGTAAATGCAGACACAGTCATAGACACAGAGGTAGACAGGAATGATGTGTGTGTGTAGCATGGGGTAAATCCAGAAGGTAAACAGTACTGCACTGTCATCATGGGTTCTCTGTGTGGGGAGAAGGACCTGATCTGGATGGAAGGGAATTAGGGGAAGAGAAGAACCAGTCCACAGATATGGGGGGAGGGTACTAAAAAATCACAGTTATTCATGAAGCTTGTTCCTGTGTGTAAAATTATGCATGTATGTTTATATGTAAGTAAAGTGAAATCAGTTAATGCCACAGAGGAAATAAATCAATACTCAACAGTATGTTATTTCTTACTGGCAGTTCTACCAAAGTTTATAAACAAAAGATACAGAAACATGTAGTAGATAAATCCCAAGAAAAAAGAAGTAGGGTTTGAGACGTTAAAATCTGATAAGTTTGGACTCAAGGCAGAAGTTGTTAAACAAGGTAAAGAATCATGGCAAAAGTTATGCTCAGTAATAAAGCCACTCTCGTAACTCTTCAGGGACAAAAAATGAAGGGGAGATTGATTTAAGCACACCAGTAAGAGAGTTGGGGAGACCAAAAATGTCAGACCTTGTGTCAGATAGACACAAACAAGTGAGAAGACAGAGATTCTGAGAAACTAATGAGTGTGTTTCCAGCATCTATGAATCATTGATAAAATCTAACCATGTAGACCACAAAGAAAAATGAAAATAAAGTCAAATGAAGGAAATCTAAACTATACGAATTACATTCTCTGATCTAGTGAGATAACTAGAAAGAAATTGCAAAAAAGTTAATAAAAATGTTTAAACATTTTTTAATAGGTAAGTAACACTTGAGTCAAGGAAGAGATCAAAATCTAGAAAACAACTATAAGAGAAAAAAAGCATTAAATCTAACAAGATATGCTAAAACTGTGCTCAAAAGAAAATTCTTAAAACATTTAAATAGCTAAGAACTTCCCTCTAAGAATTATAGGGAGACATAAAATTCAACCTTAAATATAATTCAAAATGTTTAAATAAACAACAAAAGAAACAGAAAGAATAATAATAACAAAAATTTAAAATTTATAAATTTAAAAAGAGTAAAACATGTCACACACAAGGCAAGGCCAAGCTTGAAGGATTCATCTGATAAAGAAATACACCCTTTTTTAGATTCAGACTGTTTATTTCTTACATGGGCAGTGAAAGCAAGGGTGGCCCAGGTGCCAGCTCCTTAGTCCTTGCACCGGTGACATGGAAACAAAGGGGTCAGATGATATTAAATGGATGGCAGGAGTCTCTGTTGCTGAGGAACCAAAGCCATGCTTTGCTAGGCAGTTTTACAGCCTGCAGCTGTAATGAGGGTGGCAAGGCAGAGAGTCTGACCCTTGTCAGAACCCAAGTTGCAGTAAGAAACTGCTTCACGCCAGCCTCTTGGTAGACCAGGAAACACATGACAAATGGTCTTAGAGGAGCAACTCACAAGGCTCCCATGCTTTTATGTTCTGGCAGGCTCATAAGATGTTCTGTCTAGACTACCACTAACCTGGATTCAAGCCTTGTTTATGCGGCCTTTGTGGGTACACACCTGTAAGGTTATCACGGTACAAACACAAAGCTGTTTCCTCCAAAAAACAGTACAATTGATATTTTAATCCAGAACATGCATCTGGAAAGAAAAATTTTTTAAAGATAATCACAAGTTTATCTAATTAAGGAGGAAACTAACATCTTCAAGTTAAAAAAATAATAATAATTAAAGAGAAACCTCAGAAATAAAATTCAAGAATCATAATAATTTAATGTATAAATATGGATGTAAGCACATTTAAAAATCTGGATAAATGGAAAATTTTGGGGGGAAAAATGTTAACATAATTGTCCCCAGAAGAGTCATAAAATTCCAACAGAAAAAAATAACTTAAAGCCCTGAGACCATTGTCAAAGAACTACCCCATGACCTACCAAAAAAAGAAGGTGTATATGTGTAATTGATCCAGATAATTTCACTGAAGTCTTTCAATATTTCAGGTTACAGGTACTTACATTATTCCCATTGTATAAATTTTTTTAAATAATAAGATAACGTTAATAACAAAACAAGAAAAATCACAAAAACAAAGAAAACATAAAATGTAACATGAAAATAAATATGAAATTTTAAAAGCAATGATTATTTTAATACAATAAATAAATTGCTTTGATTATTTTTGGTCCTTTGTATTTCCACATAAACTTTACAATTAACATCAGTTTCCATGTGTGCACATTGCACAGTCACACAAACATTTGGAGTTTTATTAGAATGAACTTAATCTAGAGATCAGTTTTGGAGAGAACAGACATCTTTACAACTTTGAGTTTTTCAATCCATTAACTTTGTATTTCCTTCCACATGTATATCTCTTTAGTTTCTCTCAAAAGTGTTTTAAAATTTTCAGGATAGAGATCTTGCATGTCTTTTGTTAGACTTATTACTATATATTTCATGATTTTTGAAATCACCATGCTGAAAAAATACTTTTAAAATTTTGCTTTCAATTGTTTGTTGCTGATATGAGACAACATACTTTTTTTATATATGACCTTATATACAGATACTGATAAGAGTCACTAATTAATTATAATAGTTTAACTTACAGATTCTGTTGCATTTCTACTTAAAGGACAAAACTTACACTATTATTTATCAAGATCTGTTATAAAATCAATTAAATTTTATAAAGTTAATTAAAAGAAGTAACAACAGTGTGGTATTATTGCAAGAATTTACAAACTCACCAAAGGGACAAGGAGAGTCCAGAAGCAGACTCACTTTTTGATGCTTCAGTGCAGTGGACAAGACTGGACTTTCCAATAAATGGTCCTGGGCCATCTAAGTACCAATATGAAAAAAATTAAATCTTGATCTCTACCTCACACCATAAAGAAAAACAATTACAGATAGATTGCAGATCTCAATATAAAAGGCAAAAACAAATAAACAAACAAAAACTTTCATGACCTTAGATTAGGTTAAGATTTCTTAACAAGGACACACAAAAAATAGTAACTATAAAGGAAAAAATTGATCAATTGAAATATATTAAGTTCAAAAATTATGTCCAAAAAACCACTATAAGACAGGGAAAAGTCAGGTTACCGAATGGAAGAAGGTATTTGCAGTGCATATATCTGACAACGGAAAGAATATATAAACAATATAAACAACCCCTAAATTCAATACGAAAAGAGAAACAACAAATAAGACACAGGCAAGAAAATTAAGATGATATCTAAATGGCCAAGAAACATATAAAAATGTGCACTCCCTCTCTTCTCATCAAGAAAATACAAATTAAAACCTCAATTTATCCAGTATAATGACTAAAATAGAAAGATCAACAATATGAAGTGTCTGTAAGGATGTAGAATAATTGAAACTCAGGTACACTGATGGTGGGAGTGTCAATTAGTACAATCTCATTTGAAAACTGTTTGGTAGTCTCTACATCTCTGTTAAAACCAATCATATACATACCTTTTGACCCAACAATTTCACACCCAACAGAAATGCATATATAAGTTCAACAAAAGGTATGTACAAGGATGCTCATAGCAGCACTGCTTGTAATAGCCCCACACTGGAAACTATCCAGATGCCCATCAAAAAATAGGATGGGTATGTAAACTGTGGTGTATTCACACAATGGAATACTATGCAACTGTGAGAACAGAAAAACAATAATGCCCACAATAGGATGGATGAATCTCCAAACATATCAAGTGAAAGAAGCCAGACACACAAGTGTATAATTCTCTATGATTCTATTTGTACAAAGTTGAAAGTTAGGATAAAACAGTCTATTGTATTAATAGTCAGAGTAGTGGTTGCCCTAAGGAAAAAAATGATTTTGGAGAGGAGAGATGAGGGTGTCTGATCTGATCTAATGACAAAATTAAGTTACTTGATTTGGGGCTGATTGCATAGATGTGTTCTTTTTGTAAAAATTCATTAAGCTGTATACTTACAACTGTGAGTTTTTTCTACATGTCTGATATACTTTATGAAGAAGTTTTTAAATTGATAAATATTCATATAAATGAATGCATTAAAAATCATACATGATAAGGAACTGGGTTTCATGTCAGCCCAATTGACTCATCTTTTGGAAAAAAAACCATAAAGATGAATCTCTACATCATGATTTATTTCAAAATAAATTCCAAATAAATCAGCAATTTAAAGGCAACAGACAAAACCATGAATGTTCTATCAGAAAGACTTGGTGATTTTATATCTTAAGGTGAAGAAGGTCAAAAAGAAAATCTTTATAACATTGAAATTATAAAAATTTGAACATTTATATAGCTAAAGAATTTCCACATCTAAGTCAAAATAATAACAAAAACAAGGGGAAAAGCTCACATGAGAGTTGAGAAGTTATTTCTTAAGCTTGTAAAAATGCTCATACAAATCAATTTTAAAAAGACTGAAAACTCAAAAGAAAAATGAGTAACAAAAATAAATAGGGAGTTTATTTTTAAAAAGGAAATAAAAGAAATATAACAGGCCCATACATATATGTAGGATGGCTAGGATAGAATATAATTAAAGAAATAAAAATTAAAATAACACTGTGTGCATAATTTTGACTTTAGTATAATAGTAAAATTTTATAAAGACTATGTGATTCCCAGACTACCCCAAATAGCCAAAACAATCTTGAAGAAGAATAACAAAGCTGAGGGGCTCATAATTTCTAATTTCAAAACAGTAATCTAAACTGTGTGGTACTGGCATATGAATAGACATATTGATCCATAGACTAGAATTGAGAGCCAAGAAATAAACTTCCATGTTTACAGTTAATTGATTTTGACAAGGGGGAAAGAACAGTCTTTTCATCAAAGGCTGGGAGAAATGAACGTCCACAAGCAAAAGAATGAATTTGGGCTTTTACCTCACTGTCTATACAAAAATTAACTCAAAATATATCAAAGACCTAAATATAAGAGCCCAAACTATAAACTCTTAAGAGAAAACCTAGGTGTAAATCTTCATGACCTTGGATTTGACAATGGTTTCCTAGATATGATACAAAAAGTTCAAGTCACAAAAGAGGAAATAGGGCTTCCCTGGTGGCGCAGTGGTTGAGAGTCCACCTGCCTATGCAGGGGTCACGGGTTCGTGCCCCGGTCCGGGAAGATCCCACATGCCGCGGAGCGGCTGGGCCCGTGAGCCATGGTCGCTGAGCCTGCGCGTCCGGAGCCTGTGCTCCACAACAGGAGAGGCCACAACAGTGAGAGGCCCGTGTACCGCAAAAAACAAAAACAAAAACAAAAGAGGAAATAGATTAATTGGAGTTCATCAAAATTTAAAAGTTGGGAGCATCAAAGGATACTATCAAGAGAGTGAAAAGACAACCCAGAGAGTGGGAGAAAATAATCTTAAATCATATACCTGATGAAGGCCTAGTATCCAGAAAATATGAAGAACTTTTAAAACTCAACAACAAAAAACAGACAACCCAACTTTTTAAATGGGCAAAGGACCTGAATAGATGTTTCTCCAAAGAAGATATACAAATGGCCAACAAACACATAAAAAGATGCTCAGCATCATTAACCATTAAGGAAATACAAATCAAAACCACAGTGATAAACAACTTCAAACCCACTAGAATGGCCATAATCAACAACATGGAAAATAACAAGTGTTGGGGAGGATATGAATAAATTAGAACCTTTGTACATTGTTGGCAGTAATATAAAATAGTACAGCCACCACAGAAACAGTCTGATTGTTCTTCAATAAAATAAACACAGAGTTACCACATGACACACCAATTCCATTCCTAGGTATATTCCCAAAATATTTTGTTTGAACAGGAGGTGAAACAGAAACTTGTACATGACTGTTCCTAGCAGCACTATTCACAATTACCAAAATGTAGAAACAACCCAATGTACATCAGCTGATGAATGAATAAAGAATGTGGTCTACCCAAACAACAGAATATTATTAGCCCTAAAAAGAAGAGAGGTACTGATACGTACTAAATCATGGATGAACCTTGAAAACATGCTAAGTGAAGGAAACAGATTCCACTTATAAGTAATATCCATAATAGGCAAATCCGTAGATATAGCAGATTTGTGGTAGCCAGGGCCTGGAAGGAGGGAGGAATGGGGTGTGACTATTAATGGGCAGGAGGGTTCCATCTGAGGTGATGAAAATGTTCTAAAACTGGATAGTGGTGATGGTTGCACAATATCCTGAACATATTTAGTGCTACTAATTTTTAAATCATAAAATGGCTAAATTTGTGAATTTTATGTTCTATGTATTTAGCAAAATAAAATAATGTGTGGAGCTAGGTTCTACTTTTAGTGAGAGCTTAATTTCTTGAAAAGAAATTAGGTAATTCTATCATATTGTTATGTATACAAATACATTGACATCAACTTCACTGGTAGAAATTTACCTTAAGACGTACTTGACAAGGTATGAATTTAAGTTTTTTCATTGTCATTATTTAAGCACTGAAAAGAAATTGAGGACTTCCCTCATGATGCAGTGGTTTAGAATCCACCTGCCAATGCAGGTGACACAGGTTTGATCCCTGGTCCAGGAAGATTCCACATGTCATGGAGCAACTAAGCCCATGCACCACAACTACTGAGCCCATGTGCTGCAATTACTGAAGCCCAAACACCTAGAGCACGTGCTCCTCAACAAGAGAAGCCACTGCAATGAGAAGCCCGCACACTGCAATGAAGAGTAGCCTGCACTCGCCACAACTAGAGAAAAGTCTGTGTGCAGTAACGAAGACCCAATGCAGCCAAAAAAAAAAAAAAAATTGAATACAAATTGACAATAAGGAACTGTTTATTTTTTATTATGGTACAATTATATAGTGATTACTATGTGTCCCATTAAAAATAAAATGATAAATCTAACTGTGCTGATATAGGGAAATTTTGTAAGATATATTATTAAAGGAAAAAAGTGCAGAATATACAGTGTGGCCCCTTTGTGTAAATAAAAGTGAAATATATATTTTTAAATTCATTTATTCCACAAAAAACTTACTGAACATTTACAGTAGGGCAGTCGCTGATATAGACCCTGACTATTCAGTGGTAAAAACCATCTACACTGTTGGGAGAGCTCAGATTTTACAGGAGTGGGACAGAAAATGCAGCTGGCTCTTCCAACACCATTTAAGCCCCCTGAAGTAGCCCTTCCTCAGCAGAAGCTAGAACACCAGTGTCCACTTCACAGACTCCCTTGCAGCTAGGTTCTGCATCATGCAAGACCTGGGATATGAAGTGAGTTTTAGGAGGTCAGGTCCTGTGTTTTTCAGGAAGAACAGCCCTGAGGTGTCATTTGTCATTGCTGTGACTCTAGCAGAGAATCTTAGGTTTGGTCTGCAGCTCCCCCAGCAATACATGGCAGTGGCAGTGGGAGAGTCATTGACAGTTCTACATGGTGGATGGGCAGTTTTCTAGGTAGATTTCTTCTTGCTATGTGACAACCAAACTTTGTTTCCTAAACTTCTATGAGATTCTGTAAACCAAAGTGTGCAAGGCAAAACAAACAAACAAAGAAAAAACCTTTTTTGCTTAAAAATGATAAAACTGCTGTCTACAACTGAACATTAACCAACACAGTAAAGAAGTATCTAAATGATATAATTTCAGATTGTGATCAGTGCTAAGAAAAAAATAACATTTAATATTGGAACAAGGTATAGTTGGAAAGATAATTTGGGGAGGACTGAGAGGTGAGTCAAGACGTGAGTAAAAAGAGGAAGGTGGCAGGGAGAAGAATGGGGACATAGCTTCAGGTCAGAGGAAATATAAGCCATGAATGTGATGCACACTTTTGTAAGAGGAAGAAGGTCAGCTGGTTAGAGCTTGGATGAGAGAGAGACAGAAAGAGACAGAGACACAGAGAGGCAGAGAGAGAGAAAGAGACTAGGAATGGTATCAGATGAATTATTCAGTGGGGTAACTCAGGAGAATTTATTAGACACTATTTACAAAGGTATGGCCAAAGTTAAGGAAAACCAAAAAGTGGGATTTTGTAATAGCAGGGAATCACCGCCTAGTAGCAGGCCTCAGGAGCAAGGGCAGGAAGCACAAGTTAGAAGAGAGGACCCTCAGGGGGCACTGACAAACTCTCCTTCACAGAACTCTATAGATAGGCCAGGTTAGCAAGAATGCCCCACCCTTGATGTCCACTCTTAGTCATCTTCCATCCACCGACCCCCAACCTGCTCTTTGGCTATAAGCCCCTACCCATTCTTACTGTATTAGGAGTTGAGCCTCATTCGGCTCTCCTACTGCAATAATCTTGACACCTATTCCAATAGTCCTGAATAAAATCTTCCTTATAATTTTCACAAGTGTCAGATTTTTTCTTTAACAGCTTCTCTTCAGAGAAATTTCTGGGGGAATCAATTCCCTGATTCTTTTTCCTCCTTCCTCCAGTCTCCTGCCAGCCCTTCCCACTAAGGAGACACACAAAGGAGCCAGAGTGTGGGGACCCTGTTTATGGGTTCCTATAACCACCTCCCAGAACACAGAGCAGGATGGAGAGAAATGGTGGAGGAGATATGAAGGGCGATTGGGAAAATGTCCGGCATGATCTGCTCTTTTGCTCCTGGTTTCCACTCTTATTCTTTTGGGGACAAAGCCTGGGGCTGATGAGGTCCCTTGGCTTACCTTACACTACTGGAGATGTTGGCCAGGACACCCCCGTTAGTCTTCCTGAGGATTCTCTAGGTGCATTAGCATAAAACAGAGATGCATAATTCCCCATCTGACACTGGCCCTGAGGTCCAAATCCATAACACGGTTTAAAAGGTTTTAGAAACCAACTGATATGGAGTCTAAAAATAGACAAATCTGTTCCGTGGTGTTCAAAATGGCTTCCTCTGGAAAGATTAGTGAACAGAAGCAGAAATGTGGACAAGTGAGGGCTACTGGGGCTGCTCATGATCTGCTTTTTTTCTTTGAAATTCTAAATACTAAATATAAACTTACAAACATTTCATTAGAAATTTAAAATGTTTCTGATTAAGGGCATCCGTAGTAAGACTAATAATAGAAATATTAGAAATTATAATAAACACTTAAAAATCACTCGATCTAACAATGACCAGTAATATTTGCTGTAAGTTAAAGACCAGTACTTCACAGAGATGAAAAGCTCCAGGGATTGAACTCAGTAGACTGTTTTGCATATTATTCAATTTCATTAAACTTCACAAAATTTAAATGAAGTCTGCATTTGTATCTTTGCTTGGGCAGAGGCAATCTCCACTTCCAGAAATCTGGCCCTAGAAATTTTATGCATAAGACCATGATTTATCTCAGAAAAGCAGAGATCTGAATCTTCACAAATATTTCTGATATGAATTTAAGACTAAATATCTGTGTCATTTAATATAAATGTATGCATTATACACATTAAGATCCATTCACTTTTCTTAAAACAACTGGTAAACGTATACGTGAACATTTGGTAGAATGCTCTGTTATATGCATCTAGCTTTTCTTTATCTTATCATCAAAACTATGGGCAAATATTCCTGTTTCATCACAGCTGTTTTCTTAGTTCAATAGATACGTTAATATCTCTGTTTACATTCTGAGCCCAATACCCATTACATCACGATGTTTTTCAGGAGATCTTTTTTCCTCTCTCTAGCATTATAAAGGGGAGTTGTTTTTCTCTGCCTATCCCCAACAAATGTTTTGGAAAGATTAAAATGTCAAAGGCTGAGGAAACAAAAGTCACTTAGATCAAACACAGCCTCGTATAATACCTTCCCTGTCATAAGACTTACATGTGTTTATTTACAGTAAATGAAAAAGACAGGTTGGTAATGTTTGCTCTTTAAAGCTTTTATGCTGCTTTTAGAAACCAACAATATATATAATTTAAAATGATTTATTCCCAAAACGTGTATTAAACATGTATTAAAATTCTCTATAAAATTTCTGATAATACAAAGCAATTTCATAACAACTTATTAAAATATCTAGTCATAAACCTATGCCTGTGCTAATATATCTAAATTAAATATGTATGCATATGTATGTGGTATATTTTAATGAGATTTCTTAAAATAATCAATTAGGATAATAAGATAACGAAGTAAAAAATTAGAATAACAAAGTAAATATACATTTTAAAGACTGAAATGTCACAAACTCAAATTCCCAGGACTCTTCAGAGCTGCCTGAGTTGCTGATTCTTTCCCCACAGTTCACCAGTAGCATAAATAACATGTCCCTGGTCATAAGCAATCAGAAGGGCCGCAAAACACAACTCCACTGAACTGACTAAGCCACAAGATGCATTCTTGGGAGAGAGAGTTGCCACAGTTATACTTCACAGGCTTTCAGAAGCAAATATTCTTTTACATATCAGTGTTCACATTATCATTAGCTATCAGTTAAAGTTCTTGACATATAGTATGCAATAGATTTAATTATAAAATAGAATTAAACTATAAAATGTAATAAATTATAATGCAATAACTAATCTGCCAAGGGAATCTATATAAAGGATGTATCTGATGTCATGTTTTCATTGCATAGAAATATTTCAATTCTTCCCGTTGCCTTTAGGAATCATTTTAAAATTTGAAATATTTCTCTTAGAACAACCCCACAAACTCCCATACCTTCCAGCCATGCTTGTTTTCTTTCTATTCCTCACATGAGTCATGCTAACAACTCAAGGGGATTCATTAGTAATCTTTTTATTTTTTTTGCGGTACACGGGCCTCTCACTGCTGTGGCCTCTCCCGTTGCAGAACACAGGCTCCGGACGCGCAGGCTCAGCGGCCATGGCTCACGGGCCCAGCCGCTCCGCGGCATGTGGGATCTTCCCGGACCAGGGCACGAACCCGTGTCCCCTGCATCGGCAGGCGGGCTCTCAACCACTGCACCACCAGGGAAGCCCAGTAATCTTTTTTAAGCACATGACATATCTTATCTCATTCAACCTTCCTAACAGCCACATAAAGTATCATTAGTCCCATTTTACAGATGAGAAACCTAAGACAGAAAGAAGTTAAATAACTCATCCATGATTCCCCCTGCTAGAAAATGGGATAGCCAGGATCTGAACCCAGTTCCAGAGGGAAAGTCTTCCCTCTTAAAATTCTTTCCTTCATTTTACAAAATAAATGTGGCAGAAAATAAAACAGAAAATACACAAATTCTCAGAAAAAAATTTTAAAAACCTTACATAATTCATTACAAAAATACTTCTGGGGCTTCCCTGGTGGCGCAGTGGTTGAGAGTCCGCCTGCCAATGCAGGGCACATGGGTTCGTGCGCCGGTCTGGGAAGATCCCACATGCCACAGAGTGGCTGGGCCCGTGAGCCATGGCCACTGGGCCTGCGCGTCTGGAGCCTGTGCTCCACAACGGGAGAGGCCACAACAGCGAGAGGCCCGTGTACCGCAAAAAAAAAAAAAAAAAAGAAATACTTCTGGGTATGAAAGATTAAAATACTTAGAAGTACATGGGGTTATATCCCTTTACCATCTCCCAGTCTCATAATCTCCATCAAGAATAACTGATGCCAGGTGACATGTGTATCCTTTCAATACGTTCATCACTACATTGAAACACTGTGACTTTCATATACGCAACATACTATGTATATCATGATATATAACATGATATACACACTGTGTGTGTGTCTGTGTATGAATTATCTGTTTGGATCCCTGAATTATTAATTTACTCTTATCCTTATTTTATAGTTTTATTTCTTTATATGGTTCATGACGTGATATCTGCTGAGCAAGCACCTCCATTTTTCTCTCCCTATAATTTATTTAGCTAATCTTCTATATTTTCTCTTTTATATGAACTTGAAAATGAGCTTGTCAAGTTCCATTAAAAATGTTCTTGAAATTTTGATTAGGATTACATTAAATTTATCAAGTTTGGGGAGAATTGCCACATTGAGTGTATCCTTTAGAAATATCATCATTATCTTGATGTATTTATATGATTTTTATATCCTCAGATAAGATTTTCCTGTTTTTTCATTTAGTATGGATTAATTATCATCATTTGGCAAACTTAGGCAACTGAGCTGGACAACTTTTCTTCCAATTTATGGACCAGATTTATGCCATAGGAAATAGTTCTTTCTTAAAGAGGTCACAGCACTCATCTTTTAAACTGGACCTGGTCCATTTTCAGGAGAGTTCTTGGACTACTTTTACAATTTCTCTTGATGTATTTTATCACTTGAGTTAATTTTGGTCATATTTTCTGAAAACCGTACCTACTTCATGTTGATCTTATAATTATTGGCCTAAGTCCTTCATGGTGCTTTTAAAATTCTCCCTGAGGCTCTGTGGCTCCCCCCTGGCCAACTCTGCAGCCCATTGACTTAATCACCAATTATCCCAGATATGGCTGACTTCTGAGTACCAACTGCTAGCAGCTGAAAACTATTTGTTGCCACGGCAGAAGAAGTTGGCAGTAGGATCATCTCAAATAATTCCAAACATCTTTGACAAGTCCATATACACAGTCCATTAGGCCCTCTCTGGGAGAAGGTGAGTTTCACTGGTGAGCTGTCCTCTTACTCCCTTCTCTGAACTAGCTCCCAGTTACTCTTTTAGGATCTAAGCAAGACACCTCCATTCTTTGTATGTCCCTTTCCATCCCACTGTCTCCCCAACTGCTTAGAGGGTGAGGCAAAGCATCACCCCCTCCACAGGCTGTACCCAACTCCACCAACAGCATAAAGGCTGTGATTAACAAAGAGATGTTAGAGTGTATATAGAGGAGCAGCTGCCAGCCCAAGGGTGACGGTCTGCTGACATAAACCCACAGAACTACTACTACAGTTAACAACAATGGCTTCTATTTATCATTAATGTGCCTGACACCAGTTACTGTGTGTTGACGTCACTCTTTAATTCTCACAACAACCATACACTGTGACACTCTTATTATCTCCATTTTATGGCTGAAGAAGCAAAAGCTCATATGTATTATATATTTTTGCTAACAAAGCTAGAAGTAGCATCAGTAGTCCAACATTTTTGGCAAAACTAATTTCTGACTTTTGGGCTCCAAACAAAGAGCCCAGAGATTTTAGAAGAAAAAAATTCAAGTCTGTAAATTAATAACTGTCATTTACAAAGTTTCCCATTCCTCTGTATCAGGAAGTGAGAGAAAGTGTGAACATTTTTTTATGTTGTAAATATCACTGGGCAGACAGCATTTGTAGGATTCCGTGGGTGTTTGAGAAATCACTTTATGTCAATACCCAGTAACATTGAACATATGGGAAACTATAAGGCTATCATTTTGCATGAAAGCAATAAATATTCAGTAGCTTTCTACAAAAAATCTGTAGTTGGTCTATGGTTCCAAAAATTAAATTTTGTTTTTTTCTATATGAGAGATTTCAAATTATAGTTTGTGAACAAGAAACCCATAGAAACAAATCGGGCACCGCCTATGCTGATAGTAGATTTGTCTCAACAAAATCAGAGAACATGTAAATTGAGACAAATAAGGAAAAGCACATCACCTCTGCCACCCCTTTCCTCGGAAGCCTCCCTATTATTCTAGCTCACTGTTGAGATTTCCAGATTTACCTGATGGGAAATTAAGAAGGTGGGCTCTGGGTTCAAATCAGGCACCTTACCTTAGTAACTTCTGCATCTCTGAAAAGGAAAAAATGATTATATCTTCCTCACAGGGTTACAGAGAAAATTCAGTGTGATGGTGCATGTGAAGTACTTAGTCTCGTGTTTAGCACACAGCAAGTACCAATTTATAGGAGCATTTATCTGTTTCTAATCATCATTAATCAGGGAAGGTAGGGATGGAAACTAGAGAGACTGAACACCACAAAGACTTGTATGGAGTCTTCCATCCCAGAAAGGCACTGGGTTTCCAAACTGATTAGGGCAGCTGAAGGATGGAAATTCAATTCAAATGCTCAAGTAAAAGGAGGGATTATCAACCTGATATTACCATACTTTAGAAAGGAGGATCCTACTTTACAAACAACCGTAAACCCCCAAGAGCCCCAGGCCTCTCACCCTATCTTCTCTGAGTCTATTTCCTCACCAATTTCACCTCTCCAGTTGGCTTCTCCTTCAGGAAGGGCCATGACCACCAGCAGTCCCCAGCTCCCTCATCTCAGGCTTGAAGCTACAGATAAACAAGCTTCTTCTCTACACAGTGCAGTGAGAAAGGTCTTGGGATGGTCACAACAGGCCCCGAGTGAGTCTCACACCCACTTCTGGGGCTGAATCCTGTTACCAAGAGAAGGAAAAATGGAATGGAGAGAACAGAAAAACAATAGATACCCTTCAAATACCTCTGATCAAAAATGTGGCTCAATTTGGCACATTAGCTTCTGAGTCTACAAACACCCTTGGAAAGAATTTCTATTATTATGCACATAAATTTAAAAAACTACCTGCCAGATCTGAAAAGACTGCCATGTCAATTTCCTCAGAAAGTCATTTTCTCATGAGAAGCAACATAATATTTAAGAAGAGAAAAATAAATAATAATAAGGAATGTGTGAAACAACATTGAATAAAAATAGATTTATAAACGTAACTCAATAGAAGTGTTTTCACTGCTTGTAATTTATAAGCTGCATAATTCACCTCACAGTTGTTGTTTTTTTCCTAAAATTTTATGTCTAGCTGAGGATTCATCACTCCAAGATTAGCACAGGTGAAGTTCTCACCACATATAAAATTGACTTCAACTCCTACAGAGAGACACCGATGAGTCCTTCTCCATAATGCCATCAAATAATACAAGCATGAGAGCCACGCTGAGTAAACAAGGTTTTTCTGTAAGTCCCTGTAGGGTCTGGCCGGGGATGGTGAGTGCCTTGGGCAGGAAGCGGCCCTCAGGAGATACTAATTAATAGTGACAGCCATGGACAGTAGCTTTTTTCCCCAATATCTATTTAGAGACACAAAAAGGAAACCAGCCCTCAGAAGAGAAGAGTATCTGTAATGACTTTTAAGACAGAATTTAGTGAGGGTGTTAGGAGACATTGCTTCTTAGCATTTAGTCATTAAAAACTGTCACTGATGACTTTGCCTTTTCTCATTTCTGCTCAGGCAACAAAATAAGCTTTTATGCTAGACTAATTCACTTAGAGTTGGGCAATCAACTCAATGATATCAGCAGTCACAGGCTGCCAAAGGATCCTGATTTGGAAGGCTTTTAATATCTTAAGACCTTTTAAGGAAGTTCATAAGCAATGATCATAAGACATTTCTGTGACTTTTAGAATATACTGTATTTTTAACTTTATTTTAAAATGTAACTTAATAATACCAATTATACTGTCTGATGTTATATGGGAGTTGTTTGGAAATCCCTGTTTTGGTTATGTTTTGAAGGAGGGCTTGAGCTCACTATTTAATAATGGAATAACTCAAGATTACAATCTATTAGTTCATTTAATACTTACATTGCTCTCTGTTATTCAAAAGTTGTCACCTACTCTTAGCATCACACGTTTGTCATGAGAGGAGTCTGTATTTCCAGAAGGAAGCAGTGGCCAGTGCCTGGAATGTTTCATCTCAGTTCCATTCATCAGTGTCACAACATCTTATAATCTACCTTCATTACTGGTTTGTTTATTAATGAAGATGTCAAAACACTTATTTACAGGGTAAAACAACTTGCCTTCATTTGCCTTAGAAACAAGAGGTGGAATGTATTTTTTAAAAGTCCTAACATTTAGGGAATATCTTCCATGTCTACTCTTTTCATAGCCAGATTCTAATTTCTCTGCCTTACAGGAAACCTAGATACTGGCTGGAGGGTGAAAAGCTCCATAACTTTCTGTATTCCTGGTTTTGCATTCTTCTCACCCTTAGAGAGTTAATGTTTCCTCTTGGTGCAGATGTGAATGTGAATTCAATGAAGTTGCATTTTTATGTGGAGTTAATAATATGAAGGATATAATACTAGATACTACTTGTAAAAATTGTAAAGACCTGCTGGTTTGTGGAGTTGGTGCAGTGTAAATAGCAGGTAGAACCCTGAGTAGCAGGTAGTAAGATGCTTTTGTTGGTTTGATGGTCAATTTGAGAGGATCCTTAGAGACGGGGTGCACAACACAGTATTATCCATCTCAAAACCTAAGAAAAAAGTAAAAAGATTGACGAGTGATGAACAGAGAGGAATATTTCTTAAAGAGACCTGGTTAGAGGATAAATCTATGATTATATCAAAAATTCAGGGGCTTCCCTGGTGGCACAGTGGTTGAGAGTCCACCTGCTGATGCAGGGCACACAGGTTCGTGCCCCGGTCCGGGAAGATCCCACATGCCGTGGAGCGGCTGGGCCCGTGAACCGTAGCTGCTGAGCCTGTGCATCCGGAGCCTGTGCTCCGCAACGGGAGAGGCCACAACAGTGAGAGGCCCGCGTAACACAAAAAAAAATTCAGTGGTCTTGGTATTTACTGCTCATATGATTGGATGCCTCCCAGCAGGAAATTTGCTGTGATGGCTTTTAATTCTTAAAATGAAAAAATCTTGTAGAAAATATAATTGTTCTGAGAGTTCAAGAATATATAAGATTTTCTTTTTTTTCTCTTTTTTTTTGCATCAGCAGGTGGACTCTCAACCACTGCACCACCAGGGAAGCCCAAGATTGTATAAGATTTTAATGCCGAGAAATAATTTGATTGACTTTTTAAAAAATCTGAATTAAATCATGTCTTGAAACAGACTGTTGTTTTGGCCACAGTAATGATAACAGCTGGTAATCATCTAGAATATGTGATTTCCAAGCATTTTGATGTAAGGACTCCATTCTAAAATGAAAATAAAAGTAATTCAAAACATGTATGGTAACAAAATTCTACTATGAATTTAATAAGACATTAACTAGAATATGCTATTATTTCTGAAAAAATGAAAGACACAAATGTGTGAAAAATGTTATTTAGGCAGACAATGCTTACTTAGATTTTATGTGGATTCATGGACATTTTGATCATTTTCTGAGGATCCCCAGGGCTCTCTGGATCATAGATACATAGTCATTCATTCAGGGTGCTTGTTCCAAGCAAACATAATAAAATGTGATGTCTTCACACACATACCTAGCAATTTGGCTTTCAGAATATTTAAGAATAAGTGATAACTACTTGATATTCATATTCATACAGGGTAGCTTTTGCACATCTTCCTCAGTGGAAGCTGACAACAGAAGGAGAAAATGAGGAAAAAAAGAAACAGAATTCCTTCCTTGCACATGGACTCCTCATAGATGTGATAACGATTGGCTATCTGTTCACCAGACTTGCTTTCTCACTGAACACATAGCTAGTTTATATTTCCATTCTTCCTTTGCAATGAGATGTGGCCATGTGACTGTGTTCTAGAAAATGGAATGTGAGTAGAAGTGCTGTATGCTCCTTCTAGTCCCACACCTTAAATCTTACCAGGCATGATTCTTCAAGCTGTTTTCCTTTCCAGCTGGCTGGAATGGAGACAAGTTGGGTTGTGACCTTGTAAATGGCAGAGTCACCAGTGGAAGGCTCAGTCCCTGAATGGACATTTCAAGGGGATCTACCCACCAATCAAGAGCATCAATTTGGAAATTATGTGAATGAGGAATAGGTTTTTATTGCATTTAAGGCATTGTATGATTTGAATTTTCTTATGATTGTGACTTTTACTAATGCACTATGTGTTAAATATTGAATTACTTTTAACAACTGGTGATTAATGTCTTTGTGATTCTATGAGGTGGACTAAGGGATGGAGAGTAAAATGTGTCCTCTCCTGCACATCTTCTGGGTAAAATTTGCACAGTCTCTGGGTACTGTTAGTTCATCTTCGATGTGAGGTGTAACATGCATACATTTTACATATGTTAGCTCATATGTTTTTAAATATTTTTATTGAGGGGAAATTTACATATAGAGAAATGAATACGAATTAAGTGTACAATTCAATGAGTTTTGGTTAAATGTTTATACTCATTTAACCAACACCCACACCAAAATAAAGAACATTCCCATCATCCCCTAAAGATCCTACATGCCATTTTCGAGTCAACCCCAAGCCACTCTTCCTCCCATAGGCAACCACTATGGATTTCTATCACCATAGATTAATTCTCTCTGATTTTGAACTTTACATGAATGGAGTTATACTAGTATACTCTGATGTATGTTTGGCTTCTTTTGCATAACATAAACTTCCATGCTGCTTGTGTATCAGTAGTTAATTCTTTTGTATTGTTGAGTAGTGTTCCATTATGATGAATATACTGCAATAATTTATTCATCCTTATGTTGATGACATTTGTGTTCTTTCTAGCTTAGAACTATTATAAACATCCTTGTGCAAGTGTTTTTAAATATATATTTAAAATTTTTTATTTTATATTGAAGTATTGTTGATTTACAATGTTGTGTTAGTTTCAGGTATATAGCAAAGTGATTCTATTACACATATACAAATATCTATTCTTTTTCAAATTATTTTCCCATTTAAGTAATTACAGAATATTGAGTAGAGTTCCCTGTGCTATACAGTAGGTCCTTGTTTGTTATCTATTTTAAATATAGTAGTGTGTATATGTTAATCCCAAACTCCTAATTTATCCCTTCCCCCACTTTTCCCATTTGGTAACTAGAAGTTTGTTTTCTAAATCTGTGAGTATATTTCTGTTTTGTAAATAAATTCATTGGTAACATTTTTTTGGCTACCACTTATAAGTGATATCATATGATATTTGTCTTTCTCTGTCTGACTTCACTTAGCATGATAATCTCTACTAGGTATATCCATATTGCTGCAAATGGCATTATTTCATTATTTTTTATGGCTGAGTAATATTCCATTGTATATATGCACCACATCTTCTTTATCCATTCATCTATTGATGGACATTTAGGTTGCTTCCATGTCCTGACTATTGTAAATAGTGCTGCAATGAACATTGTGGTACATGTATTTATTCGAATTAGAGATTTCTCCTGATATATGTCCAGGAGTGGGATTGCAAGATCATATGGTAGTTCTATTTTTAGATTTTAAAGGAACCTCCATACTGGTCTCCATAGTGGCTGTACATTTACATTCCCACCAACAGTGTAGGAGCGTTACATTTTCTCCACACCCTCTCCAGTTTGTAGACTTTTTGATGATGGCCATTCTGACTGGTGTGAGGTTATATCTCATTGTAGTTTTGATTTGCATTTCTCTAATAATTTTCATAGGCCTCTTGGCCATCTGTATTAAACATGTATTTTTTATTTCTCTTGGGTATATACCTTAGTAGACTTACTATGTCAGAGGGGAGATATAAGTTTCACATTTTTTAGAAAGAGTTTTCCAAAGTACAGTACCATATTACACTCAAAGTTCTAGTTATTCCACACGTTTACCAATATTTGGTGTTGTGAACCTCTTTATACTTTGCCTATTCTGGGTGTGGAATTGTGTATCATTTTAGTTTTAATTTGCATTTACCTGCTACTTAATAATGACACTAATACATTTCACTTGTTTAATGATCATTTATATATGCTATTCTGTAACGTTCAAATATATTGACCATTTTTGGAGCTGTTTTTCTTTTTATTATGAATTAGTAAGATATCATTAGTATTCTGGGTACAAATTCTTTGTCAGGGATATGTGCCAAGAATATTTTTTTCAGTATATGCCTCGCCTTTTTATTTTCTTTCCATGTCTTTGATGAACAAAATATTATAGTATTGATGAAAATCAATCTATGCATTTTAAAAGTTTTTATATTTAGTGCTTTCTGTATTCCCTCTGAAAATTCTTTGCCTTTCCCAAGATCATGAAGATATGCTCATTTGTTTTCTTTCAGCAAGTTTATAGTTTACTTTAAAATTTAGGTCTCTTTTATGTCTATGTCTCAGATTAATTTTTCTGTATGGTGTGATATGGGATCAAAATTTATTTTTTCCTAAAAATTTATATAGTCGGTCCATGGTCTTTGTTTAAAAGCATATCTTTTTCTATTAAATGGCCTCAACATTAACATGTTTGTCAAAAAACCAATTGACCACAAATATGAAGGTCTATCTCTATACTTTATATTTTGTTTATCTGTTTACCTATCCTTACCCCAATACCCATTGCACTGATTATTAAAACTGTAATTAGTCTCTAACTCAGGGAGTGTAAGTTCTGTAATTTTGTTCTGATTTTTCAAAATTGCTTGGGTTATTTTATTTCTCTTCTCTGTGTTCCAATTCCTTGAAAGCGTTGCTTCATATGTTTGCCCAGTTTTATATTTACACCTTCTTGACTAAAAACAGAAGTCCTTTCTCTTCTGCTATTGTTTTTTCTAACTTAAACAAATGTTTTATAAAAATATGACTCCCCAGTACAATCCACATTTTCCTAGGTTGCATTCCCACTGCAGCCTTCTCCTTTTTGAGACTCACTGGGAAGCTGAGTTAGATCACTGTCCCAACTATTATCATTTGGTAGAATATGCCATTAAGTTTATGATTCTGTTAGGAATAGAGATGTGAGTTTTAAAATGTCAGTCTAACATTGTCACAGCTTGAAGAATGTATCAGGAGATCAGTGAACAACACATTTCCCCAAATAAATCATTTTTAGCAATAACAGGCTATCATGGACTTAGCCATTTAACCTATTCCAGAGAAGTAAATTGCTATTTTATTTCATTGGATTTTTAACCCTGTAAAATATTCAGATAAGTTTTCTGAATCCTCTAAGTAAGTTCATCCAAAAACTAACCAAAATATCTCTTACTACATCTTCATAAATAGATCTCCTATTGTCATAGCCCATATGGAAATGGGGAAACAAATACTATCACACATAAAACATTCAAAAATTGTATTGTTTAGTACCCAGCCTCAGCTTAACTTCCTCATCCTCAAACAATGTTACATGGACCAAAGATTCTAAATTTAATGTAGTCCAATTTATCAGATATCCATTATGTTCTTTTTGTGTCCCGTTGAAATATTTTTGTGTCCAATATGTCAATTTTTTAAAATTTAAGTGTAGTTCTTTTGTGTCTTGTTTAAGAAATATTTCTCTACATAAGACTGAAAAGATCTTATTCTATATTATCTTTTAAAAGCTCAATTTTTTTCTTTAATATTGTCATCTACAATCAACTTGTTATTTAGATTTCTGTATAGTGGATTAAGGTCAAGATTCAACACCACTGCTACCCCATGGCTCTGAAGTGCCACCTTGTCATATATTATGTTTCAATATTATGTGTTACCTATTTCTAGAATTTCTATTCTTTTTGTCTATATGTACATTCTGTTATTGGGACTTTATAATTAGTGTTGATACCTAGTAGAATGAGTCCTCCCATTTCCTTCTTCAAAATTGTCTTAATTCTATTTACCCTTTACATTTTCATATAAAATTTAAAGTCAATTTGTGTATGTTCACAAATACTAGTCCTACAGCAATTCACATCTTTCATTAAATTTACTTCTAAGCATCTTTTAGTGCCATTCTAAATATATTCTTTTTAAACAAATTTTTGAAGCGTAATTGACATACAATAGACTGAACATATTTAAAGTACACAATTTGATAAATTTTGACATATGTATACATCCACCAAAAAATTCACCAGAGTCAAAATATTGAGTCTATCCATCACTCCCAAAGCTTTTTAATGACCCTTTGTAATCTCTCCATCACATCCCACACTGATGCTCCATCACCAAAGAACCACTGATCTGCTTTCTGCCACTATATGCTAATTTGAATTTTATAAAAATGTACGTGAGTTGAATTATACAGTATGTATGCCTTTTAGTTCAAATTCTTTCCCTTGGGATAAATTATTTTGAGATTCAGTTATGTGTAGAATATACCAATGGTTCATTCCTTCTTTTTTTCCCATTTTATTGCTATACTAAAATGTGTTTATCCCCTGTTAATGGACATTTCATCTGTTTACAGTTTGGAGTTGTGACAAATAACACTGCTATGAACATCCATGTATGTGTGTTTACAAAGACACATTCTTTCATTTTCTTGGGTAAAAAAAATGGATTTCTAGGATTAAAATGGCTACATAACAATAAAAATATTTTTAAATATTTAATTTTAAAGAATCTGATAAACTTTTTTCAAACTCGTTATAAATTCCCAGTAATGTGTATGCAAGTTTCAGTTTCTCCATATCCTTGTCAACACTAGATATGGTCAGTGACTTTTAGCCACTCTAACAGGTGTGTAGTGACATCACATTGTGGTTTTAATTTGCATTTCCCAAATGCCTAATGATTTGAAGCATCTTTACATGTGTTTATTTGCCACATGTAAACTTCTTTACTAAACTGTATGCTCAAAATTTTTGTTCATTTTTATTCATTTGTTTTCTTATTAAATACTGGGGGTACTTATTATTCTGGATATAAGTATTTTATCAGATGTACGCTTTGCAAATATTTTCTCTCAGTACATGCCTTGTCTTCATTATCATAACAGTGTCTTTTGCAGAGCACAAGCTTGTAATTTTTTTAGATTCCAGTTTATCAATATTTTCTTTAATAGATTGTGCTCTGGGTGTCATATGTAAGAAAATTTTGCCTAAACAAGGCTACAAATGTGTTCTACTGTATTCTCTTCTAAAAGTCTCATAATCTTATGTTTACATTTAAGATTTTTCTCTATTTTGGCTTAATTTTTGAATATGGTTCAAGGTATGAATTCAAGTTTTGTTTGTTTTGTTTTCTAGTGACTATCCAATAGTTACAGCATCATTTGTTGAAAAAATTACTCCATGAAATTGCCTATGAATATTTGTAGGTCTATTTCTGGATGCTTAATTCTATTTCATTGATTCTTTTAGCTTGACATAGTTTTTAACATATTTTTAAAAATCAAGCGGTGTTGTTTTCCAAACTTTGTTCCTGTTTTTCAAAGATGTTTTTGCTCTTCTTGACTATTTGCTTTTCCAATTGAAATTTAGAATCAGTATTTCAGATTCTTAAAAAGGAAAAAAACCCTGCTGGGCATTTGTTAGGCATTATATTGAATCTATGTATAAATCTGGTGAGAACTTATATCTTAACAAAATTGAGTCCATTTATTTAAATCTCCTTCAACTTATCTATCAGTGCTTTAAAATTTTCAGTGTACACATCTTTTATTTCTTTTAACAGATTAGTTCCCAAATATTTCTTATTTTTACACTAATTTATCTTTGTTTATTACTAATTTATATAATACTATTGATTTTTATATTCTGTGATATTGCTAAACTTTATTACCTCTATTTGAGTTTGGGTAGATTCCATTAGATTTTCTATAGGGACAATTGCATTAGTTTTCTGTAGCTGCTGTAACAAATTATCACAAACTGGGTAGCTTAAAAACAATAGAAATTTATTCCCTTTGAGTACTGGAGGATAGAAGCCTGAAATCAAGATGTCAGCAGGATCATGCTCCCTCCAAAAGCTCCTATGAGATTCTGTTCATTCCCTCTTCTAGCCACTCCTTTGTGGATGTCAATGGAGGCCAACTGGGTAACCTGGGCTTCTACCTTCATCTGGAGGTAAAAGGATGATGCCATACTCCCTTCTACGGATGGAATGGTGTCAGAGAAAACCAGCTAAAATAGAAGCCTTAAATAAGATCCAGAGTTTCATTACTAATATGAAATGTCCAAATTTCAGTAAAAAAATCATGTCATGTTAAAAACCCAGAAAAGCTGAACTTGAATGACAAAAGACAATCAACATATGCTAACACGGATATGACAGACATTTTAGACTTTTCTGACAAACATTTCAAAGCAGTTATCATAAAAAATACTTCAATGAGCAATTATAAACACATTTGGAACAAATTAAAAAAAAAAAGGAGACAATCCCAACAAAGTAATAGATGATACAAAGAACTCAATGGCAATTTAATACCTGAAAAATATAGTAGCCAAAATAAAACACTGAATGGGTAAGCATGACAGCAAAATGGAAAACAGAGGAAAGAATCCATGGACTTGAAGATAGAAAAACAGAAGTTAAGCAACTAAACAAGAGAAAAAAAAAATGTAAACAGAGCCTGAGCAGCCTGTGGGACTATAACAACAACAAAAATCTAACATTAGTGAGACTTCCCTAGTGGTCCAGTGGTTAAGAATCTGCATTCCAAATGCTGGGGACATGGGTTCAATCCCTGGTCAGAGAACTAAGATCCCACATGCTGAGGGGCAACTAAGCCCGCATGTCACAGCTAGATAGCCCATGTGCTACAACTAAAGAGAAGCCCACACACTGCAACTAGAGAAGCCTGTGTGCTTCAACAAAGAGACCTGAGCCACAACAAAGAATCTCACATGTCACAATGAAGAGCCCGTGCGCTGCAACTAAGACCCAACACAACCAAATAAATAAATAAATAAAATATTTTTAAAAATCTAACATTCCTGTAATCAGAATCCTGAAAGGAGAGGAGAAAGAGGATGGACTGATGAACTACTCTAAGAAATAATAGCTGCACCCTTCTTTCAGAAATGGACTGATCTAGCAGGCAGAAAAGCAGTTGAACAGGACACAGTTGAGCTCAACAACATTATCAATAAACTAAATATAATTGACATCTATAGACTAATTCAATTAATGACAGCAGAATACACATTTTTCTTAAGCTCACATGGAGCATTCACCAAGATAGACCATATCCTGAGCCATGAAGAACACCTTAACAAATTTGAAAGAATAGAAGTTATACAATATCTGCCCTCAGACCACAACATGAAAAGGTCTATATCTATTAAAGAAATTGAATCAATAATTAATACTCTTTCAAAATAGAAAACACCAGGCCTTGGTGGGTTCCTGGTGAATTCTACCAAACATTAAGGAAGAAATTATACCAATTCTCTACAATCTCTTTCAGAAGATAAAAGCAACAGGAATACTTGCTAAGTCATTCTGAGGCCAGTGATACCTTATTACCAAAAACAGACAAAGACATTATAAGAAAAGAAAACTACAGATCGATATTTCTCATGAACTTAGATGCAAAAATATTTTAAAAGTTAAAAAATTGAATTAAAAAATGTACAAAAAGAATTATACACCATGACAAAGAAGAAATTATCACACAGGAAGTCCTTGCTAATGCAACAAAAAAAGAAAAGGCATGCAGATTGAGAGGAAAGAAATAAAATTGTCTTTGTTTACAGATGACATGATTGTCTATGTAGAAAATCTAAGAGTGAGCCAAAATATTCTTTCAACTAATTAGTGATAATAGCAAGGTTGCAGGATACAAGGTTGATATACAAAAGTCAATTGATTTCCTATATACCAATTATGAAGAAATGGAACTTAAAATTAAAAACACAATACTATTTACATTAGCATCACAAAAAAATAAAATACTTAAGTATAAATCTAACAAAATATGTACCAGATCTGTATGAGGAAAATGACAGAACTCTGATGAACAAAATCATAAAAGAAATAAATAAATGGAGACAAAATACATGTTGATGGATAAGAAGACTCAACGTTGTCAAGAGTTCAGATATTCCCAATGTGATCTATATATACAGTCCAATACCAATCAAAATTCCAGCAAGTTATTTTATGAATATCAACAATGGCTATACATTGGTGCAAAGATAGTCTTTTCAACAAATGGTACTGGAACAATGGGGCATCAACATGCAAAAAAATAAATCCAGACATAGACCTTACCCCCGTCATAAAAATTAACTCAAAATGGTTCATAATCCTAAGCATAAAACACAAAACTATAAAATTCCTAGAAAATAGCATAGGAGAAACCTAGGTGACTTGGGAATGACATTGATTATTTACACAACATCAAAGACACTATCCATGAAAAATATAATTAAGTTGGATTTAATTAAAATTAAAAACTTCTGCTCTGCAAGAGACCGTCTGAAGATAATGAGGAAACAAGCCACAGACTGGGAGAAAATATTTACAAAAGATACATCTGACAAAAGACTATTATATGAAATATACTATGGACTCTTAAACTCATCAATGAGAAAACAAACAACCTGAATATAAATGGAGCCAAAGACCTTAATAGACACCTCACCAAAGAAGCTATACAGATGGCAAATAAATATGTGAAAAGATGCTTTACATACTATGTTATCAGGAAAATGCAAATCAAAACAACAGTGAGATACTACTACACACCTATTAGAATGGTCAAACTCCAAAACACTGATAACATCAAATGTTGGTGAGGGTATGAAGCAACAGGAAGTCTCATAAGTTGCTGGGGGAGAAGGCAAAATGGTACAGCCACTTTGAAAGATAGTTTTGTGGGTTCCTATGAAACTAAACATACTCTTAACTATATGATGCAACATTACACTCCGTGATATTTACGCAGAGCAGTTGAAAGCTTATGTACATACAAAAACCTGTACACTGATGTTTATAGCAGCTTTATTTATAATTTCCAAAATTTGGAAGCAACAAAGATGTCTTTCAATAGGTGGTTAGAGAAATAAATTGTGGCACATCCAGACAATGAAATATTATTTAGCACTGAAAACATTCATGAGCTATCAAGCTATGAAAAGTCATGGAGGAAACTTCAATACATATTACTAAGTGAAAGAAAACAAACATAAAGGGGCTATCTACTATATGATTCCAACTATATTATATTATGGAAATGGTAGAACTATGGAGACAATTAGTATTTGTGGGGGTGGGGGGGAAGGGAAGACAAATCGGCAGAGCATAGAAGATTTTTAGAGCAGTGAAAATACTGTGTATGACACTATAATGATGGATGTTTGTCATTATATCCATATATTTGTCCAAAACCGTAGAACATAGAACACCAAGAGTGAATGCTAAGGTAAATTATGGAGTTTGGGCAATTATGATGTGTCAATGTAGGTTTATCCTTGGCTAAATTAAAAAAAAAAAAAGTACCACCCTGGTCAATATGTTGATATAGGAGGAAACTGTGCCTGTGTAGAGTTAGAGTGTATATGGGAAATCTCTGTACTGGCTTCTCAATTTTGTTGTACAATCACAACTGCTCTAAAAAAATTTTCAAAAGAAAAAAAGAATGAGTGAAACTCCCCAAATTTGGCACAAGACAGAAACCTACCTATTCAAAAAGATAAGTGAACTCCAAAAAGGGATAAATCCACAGAAGTCCACACCAAAACACATTCAAATTTCTGAATACTAAAGATAAAGGAAATAAAAGTCCTGAAAGAGCCACAGAAAAATGGTAGCTTAACTATAGGGGGAAAATATTATAACGACAACACATTTTTCATCAGAAATCCTGGAAGCCAAAAGAAAGTAGCAAAACATTGTTCAAGTATTAAAATAAAAGACTTGTTAATCCAGAATTCTACCTCCAGTGGAAATATTCTTCAAGAAGGAAGAAAAATCAAGATATTTTCAGATAAATGAATATTAAGGGAATTTTTCAACAGCAGACCTACTCTAAAAAATGACTAAAAGACTAATGACTTAAGCAGAGGGAAACAATACAAGAAGGAATCTTAAAACATCAAGAAGGAAAAAAAAATGGAGTGTGTTAAATACAACACACATTCCTCCTCCTCTTGAGCTTTCTAAATTATGCTTGATGATTAAAGTAAAAATTATTACACATGTATGTGGTTCTAAATGTAAATAAAATAAATATTTTTGACAATTATATATGAATGGGGCAGAGTAATAGGACATAAATAAGGCTAAACTATAAAGTAAGGTGATTTAGATACCCATTTGTCTATTTTTTGTATGAAATGTTTGGGGTTTTCCCATAAAACCAAATCAAAATTATCAGAGAAAATGTCAGGGATCATGTTAAAGATGATGCCCTACTATCCATGAAACATAGTCTCAGATCTTGAATACCTTATTTTTAATTGTTGTCATGGCTTTCTTACTTAAATTATGCAAACATTGATTGAGCTCTCCCTATATGTCATGTTCTATGCTATGCTCATAAAGGGCCACATCCAACAATGGAGACACATTAAAGTAACCATTGCAAGGTAATAGCGGGTATGTCAAGGTACCAAGCATTATAGAAGACGATATGATTGTTGTAGGGTGGGGATACATGAAGGGTAGAATCAGATAGTTTGCCAAAGTAATGTTCCCTAAGCTAGATTTTTTTCTAGATTGAGCATCATTTGTTCATGGTATTCACATGTTTGAAAAAAGGACAAGGAAATCCAGACAGTGCCATCAACATCTTCATGGAAAATCTTTTTTTTTTTAATTTTATTTATTTATTTTTGGCTGCACTGGGTCTTCATTGATGCTCTCTTGCCTTCTCTAGTTGTGGCGAGTGGGGGCTACTCTTCATTGCGGTGCGTGGGCTTCTCATTGTAGTGGTTTCTCTTGTTGTGGAGCACGGGCTCTAGGCACACAGGCTTCAGGAGTTGTGGCACGTGGCCTCAGTAGTTGTGGCTCATGAACTCCAGAGTGCAGGCTCAATAGTTGTGGTGCATGGGCTTTGTTGCTCCGCAGCATGTGGGATCTTCCTGGACCAGGACTCAAATCCATGTCCCCTGCATTGGCAGGTGGATTCTTAACCACTGCACCACCAGGGAAGCCCCGTCTTCATGGAAAATCTTATTTGCAATATTTTTATTACTACCAAAGGATACAAATAACAGTGAACATGATTGAAACTTAAAGAAGGAGGTAAACAGATCTGATCTGGCTTAGCTAGGTTGATACTGAAATATTTTTGTGTCATCATTGGTACTAATGATCTCTCTAAGTCTGTCACCTTCCCAGTATTCAATGAACATGACCCTGTACTTTCTAATTTTACTCAAATCTATGTTCTGCTTAGCAGAAGGAACCCCAAACTTTTATTCTTCAATAAATTGCATTTCCCCATGGCCCTTTTGGGAAATGTCATTATAATTTTGAATTTGATATGGAATGATAACACAGGTCAGTTAAAATACTAGTTAAGAATTTTAGAGCATAACATGAGCCCTGAATTGCAGGACAGCAGAAAGAGAATGAGAAAATCTGAAGGACAGTACCAGAATCTATTCATATAGCAGCATGGTAAGACAGACTAGTAATTTGACTATTTAAAGTATTTATTAATTCATATTTTGCTTTAACTAAATATATGAAACACTCTATATGAGACAGAAATTGTGCTAAGTGGTCTGATATGTCTATCTTAATGCATCTTATAATATCCTGTGATTATATCCTCTTTATAGGGATAAGACAATTTCACATGAATACACATGAATTATACAATTTATTTCTCCTGAAACAGATTCTGATGGACTCCATATATCTATCAGAATCCTGGCAAGAAAGAGATGACACTCAAATTGTGTAGGATAATGCTGTATCCCACAGCTACAAACTCAGGGTGCTTTTACTACTGCTAAGCCTGAAGGGGTGAGGTGGGGACCAGTTATTAGAACCCAGAGAGAGACAAAGAGTGTTGTGTGGAAGGACTGCCTGACATGAGTTGTTGACTTTCATCAATTATATTCCTATATAGAAAGAAAGAAAGAAAGAAAGAAAGAAAGAAAGAAAGAAAGAAAGA